>NW_027522359.1:315824-467941 GCF_052094955.1 Ictidomys tridecemlineatus
GCTCTCTGCAACGACACTTCTGTACCCCAGTCTCCTACCTCTGCTCTCTGTAACAGTCCTTCTACACCTCAGTCTCCCAACTCTGCTATCTGTAAGATCTTTCTGACACCCAGTCTTTAAACTCTGAACTCTGTAACAGTCCTTTTGCACCCCAGTCTCCAAACTCTGCTCTCGGTAACAGTTCTTCTGCACCACAGTCTCCAACCTCTGTTCTGTGTAACAGTCTTCTGCACCCCAGTTTCTAAATTCTGCTTTCTGCAACAGTCCTTCTGCACCCCAGTCTCCAACCTCTGCTCTCTGCAATGATCCTACTGCACCCCAGTCTCCAACCTCTGATCTCTACAAGAGTCCTTCTGCACCTCAGTCTCCAACTTCAGCTCTTTGTAAGATCCTTCTTCACCCCTGTCTCCAAGCTCTGCTCCTTTCAACCATCCTTCTGCACACCAGTCTCCTTCCTCTACTCTATGTAACAGGACTTCTGCCCTCAGTCTCCAATCACTGCTCTCTGCAGCAGTCTTTCTGCACAACAGTCTCCAAACTCTGGTCTCTGTAATTTTCTTCTGCACTCCATATTCTAAACTCTGTTCTCTGTAACATTCCTTTTCTTGCCCAGTCTTTATCCTCTGCTTTGAGCAAGTGTCCTGCGGCAACCCAGTCTCCAACCTCTGTCCTCTGCAACAGTCCTTCTGCTCCCAGTCTCAAACATCTGCTCTCTGTAACAGTTCTTCTGTACCGCAGTCTCCAACCATTGCTCTCCGTAACGGGCCTTCTGCACCCCAGTCTCCAAATACTGCTTCCTGTATCAGTCCTTCTGAATCTCAGTCTCAAACTTCTGCTCTCTGTATCTATCCTTCTGCACCTCAGTCTCCAACCTGTTCTCTCTGTATCATTCCTTCTGCACCCCAGTCTCCAACCTCTTCTCTCTGTAACAGTTTTTTTTATACCATAGTCTCCAAACTCTGGTCTCTGTAACGGTCCTTCTGCAGCCCAATTTTCAACCTCTACTTTCTGTAACAGTCCTTCTGTACATCAGTCTGATACCTCTGCTCTCTACACGATCCTTCTGAACCCCAGTTTCAAAACATTGCTCTATGTAACAGTCCACCTGCACCTCAATCTTCACCCTTTCCTCTCTATAACAGGCCTTCTGCACGCCAGTCACCAAAGTCTTCTCTCTGTAGCAGGACTTCTGCACCCAGTCTCCAACCTCTGATCTCTGCAACAGTCCTTCTGCACCACAGTCTCCAAATTCTGCTCTCTGTAAGATCCTTCTGCACCCCTGTATCCAACCTCTGCTCTCTGTAACAGTCCTTCTGCATCCAAGTCTCCAAACTCGGCTCTCTGTAGAAGGACTTCCACACATCAGTCTCTAAACTCTGCTCTCTGCAACAGTCCTTCTGCAGCATATTCTCCAACCTCTGCTCCCTACAACAGTCCTTCTGCACCCAAGTTACCAACATCTGCTCTCTGCAACAGTCCTTCTGCACCCCAGTCTCCAACTTCTGCTCTCTGCAACAGTTCTCCTGCATCTCAGTCTGAAAGCTCTTCTCTCTGCAACGACCCTTCTGCACCCCAGTCTCCTACCTCTGCTCTCTGTAACAGTTCTTCTTCTCCTCAGTCTCCCAACTCTGCTCGCTTTAAGATCCTTCTGCAACCCAGTCTTTAAACTTTGCACTCTGTAACAGTCCTTCTGCACAACAGTCTCCAACCTCTGCTCTCTGTAACAGGCCTTCTGCACCTCAGTCTCCAGCCTCTTCTCTCTGCAACGATTTTTCTCCACCCCAATCTCCAACATCTGGTCTCTGCAACAGTCCTTTTGCACCCCAGTCTCCACACTCTGCTCTGTGTAAGATCCATCTGAACCCCAGTTTTCAACCTCTGTTCTCTGTAACAGTCCTTTTGTACCCTAGCCTCCAATTCTGATCTTTGTAACAGTCCTTTTGCACCTCAGTCTCCAAACTCTGCTCAATGTAATATTCCTTCTGCATCCAAGTCTCTAAAATTTGCTCTCTGCAACAGTCCTTCTGCATCCCAGTCTCCAACATCTGCTCTCTGCAGCAGTCTTTCTGATCCCCAGTCTCCAAACTCTGCTTTTTGCAACGATCCTTCTGGACCCCTGTCTCCAAAGTGTTCTCTCTGCAACAGTCCTTCTGCACCACAGTCTCCAACCTCTGCTCTATTTAAGATCCTTCTGCACTCCAGTTTCCAAATTCTGATCTCTGTAACATTCCTTCTCCACCCCAGACTCCAACCTCTTTCATCTGCAACAGTTTTCTGCTCCCAGACTCAGAGATCTGCTCTCTGTATAAGTCCTTCTGTACTGAAGTCTCCAAATTCTGCTCTTTGTAACAGTCCTTTTTCACTCCAGTCTCCAACCTTTGCTTTCTGTAACAGTCTGTCTGATCCCCAGTCTCCAACCTCTGTTCCCTGTATCTATCCTTCCGCACCTCAGTATCCAACCTGTGCTCTATGTAAGAGTTCTTCTGCACCCCAGGCTCCAACATCTGCTCTTGGTAACAGTACTATACCTCAGTCTCCAACCTCTGCTCTCTGTAATGGTCCTTCTGCACCCCAAATTCCAAACTCTGCTTCCTGTGACAATCCTTCTGCACCTGAGTCTCCAAACAGTTTTCTCTGTAACAGTTCTTCTACAAATCACTCTCCAACCTCTGCTCTCTGTAACAGTACTTATGCACCTCAGTCTGAAACCTCTGCTCTCTGCACGATACTTCTGCACCCCAGTCTCAAACCACTGCTCTCTGTAACAGTCCACTTGCACCTTAGTCTTCAACTTCGGCTCTCTGTAAGATCCTTCAGCAACCCAGTCTCCAAACTCTGCTCTCTATAACAGTCCTACTGCACCCCAGTCTCGAAACTCTCCTCTCTGTACCAGTCCGTCTGCACCCCAGTCTCCAAACTCTTCTCTCTACAACAGTCCTTCTGCACCCCAGTCTCTAACCTCTACTCTATGTATCAGGACTTCTGTCCCTCAGTCTCCAATCTCTGCTCTCTGCAACAGTCCTTCTGCACCACAGTCTCCAAACTGTGGTCTCTGTAAGATCCTTCTGCACTCCAGCTTCCAAACTCTGTTCTGTGTAATATTCCTTCTCCTCCCCAGTCTTTATCCTCTGCTTTGTGCAAGTGTCCTGTGACACCCCAGTCTCCATACTGCAACAGTTCTTCTGCTCCCCAGTCTCCAACATCTGCTATCTGTAACAGTCCTTCTGTACCACAGTCTCCAACCACTGCTCTCCGTAACGGGCCTTCTGCACCCCAGTCTCGAAATACTGCTTTTTGTATTAGTCCTTCTGCACCTCAGTCTCAAACCTCTGCTCTCTGTAACAGTTTTTCTATAACACAATCTCCAAACTCTGGTCTCTGTAACGGTCCTTCTGCACTGCAGTCTCCAACATATGCTCACTGTAACAGTCCTTCTGCACCACAGTCTCCAACCTCTGCTCTCTGTAATAGTACTTCTGCACCCCAGGTTCCAACCTCTGCTCTTTGTAACATTTCCTCTGCAACTCAGTCTCCAACCTCTTCTCTCTGCGACAGTTCTTCTGCACCCCAGTCTCCAATATCTGCAATCTGAAACAGTCCATCTCAACCCCAGTCTCCAACCTCTGCTCTCTGTAACAGGCTTCCTGTACTGCAGTCTTTAAAGTCTGCTCCCTGTAATTTTCCTTCTTTACCACAGTCTCCAACCTCTTCTTTCTCTATCAGTCCTTCTGCACGCCAGTCTCCAACCATTGATCTCTGTAACAGTCCTTCTGCATCTCAGTCTCCAAACTCTGCTCTCTGCAACATTTCTTCTGCACCCAAGTCTCCAAACTCTGTTCCCTCCAACAGTCCTTCTACACCACAGTCTCCAACCTCTGCTATCTGCAACAGTCTTTCTGCACCCCAGTCTCCAAAATCTTCTCTCTGTAACAATCCTTTTTCACCTCAGTCTCCAACCTCTACTCTCTGTAACAGTCGTTCTGCACCTCAGTCTCCAACCTCTGCTCTGTGTAAGATCTTTAGGTAACCAGTCTCCAAACTCTTCCCTCTATAACAGTCTTTCTGCACCCTTTCTCCAAACCATTCTCTCTGTAACAAGCATTCTGCACCCCAGTCTCCAACCTCTGTTCTCTGTACCAGTCCTTCTGCACCCTAGTGTCAAACCTCTGCTCTCTACAACAATCCTTGTTCACCCCAGTCTCCAACGTCTGCTCTTTGCAACAGTCCTTCTGCAACCAAGTCTCCAACAACTGCTCTCTGCAACAGTCCTTCTGCACCTCAGTCTGAAAACTCAGTGCTCTGAAATGATCTTTCTGCACTCCAGTCTTTAAACACTGCACTCTGTGACAGTCTTTCTGCTTCCGAGTCTCCAACCTCTGCTCTCTGTAACAGGACCTCCGCAAGTCAGCCTCCAAAGTCAGCTGTCTGCAAGAGTCCTTCTGAACCCCAGTCTCCAACCTCTACTCTCTGCAACAGTCCTTATTCACCCCAGTCTCCAACATCTGCTCTCTGCAACAGTTCTTCTGCACCTCAGTCTGAAATCTCTGCTCTCTGCAACGACACTTCTGTACCCCAGTCTCCTACCTCTGCTCTCTGTAACAGTCCTTCTACACCTCAGTCTCCCAACTCTGCTATCTGTAAGATCTTTCTGACACCCAGTCTTTAAACTCTGAACTCTGTAACAGTCCTTTTGCACCCCAGTCTCCAAACTCTGCTCTCGGTAACAGTTCTTCTGCACCACAGTCTCCAACCTCTGTTCTGTGTAACAGTCTTCTGCACCCCAGTTTCTAAATTCTGCTTTCTGCAACAGTCCTTCTGCACCCCAGTCTCCAACCTCTGCTCTCTGCAATGATCCTACTGCACCCCAGTCTCCAACCTCTGATCTCTACAAGAGTCCTTCTGCACCTCAGTCTCCAACTTCAGCTCTTTGTAAGATCCTTCTTCACCCCTGTCTCCAAGCTCTGCTCCTTTCAACCATCCTTCTGCACACCAGTCTCCTTCCTCTACTCTATGTAACAGGACTTCTGCCCTCAGTCTCCAATCACTGCTCTCTGCAGCAGTCTTTCTGCACAACAGTCTCCAAACTCTGGTCTCTGTAATTTTCTTCTGCACTCCATATTCTAAACTCTGTTCTCTGTAACATTCCTTTTCTTGCCCAGTCTTTATCCTCTGCTTTGAGCAAGTGTCCTGCGGCAACCCAGTCTCCAACCTCTGTCCTCTGCAACAGTCCTTCTGCTCCCAGTCTCAAACATCTGCTCTCTGTAACAGTTCTTCTGTACCGCAGTCTCCAACCATTGCTCTCCGTAACGGGCCTTCTGCACCCCAGTCTCCAAATACTGCTTCCTGTATCAGTCCTTCTGAATCTCAGTCTCAAACTTCTGCTCTCTGTATCTATCCTTCTGCACCTCAGTCTCCAACCTGTTCTCTCTGTATCATTCCTTCTGCACCCCAGTCTCCAACCTCTTCTCTCTGTAACAGTTTTTTTTATACCATAGTCTCCAAACTCTGGTCTCTGTAACGGTCCTTCTGCAGCCCAATTTTCAACCTCTACTTTCTGTAACAGTCCTTCTGTACATCAGTCTGATACCTCTGCTCTCTACACGATCCTTCTGAACCCCAGTTTCAAAACATTGCTCTATGTAACAGTCCACCTGCACCTCAATCTTCACCCTTTCCTCTCTATAACAGGCCTTCTGCACGCCAGTCACCAAAGTCTTCTCTCTGTAGCAGGACTTCTGCACCCCAGTCTCCAACCTCTGATCTCTGCAACAGTCCTTCTGCACCACAGTCTCCAAATTCTGCTCTCTGTAAGATCCTTCTGCACCCCTGTATCCAACCTCTGCTCTCTGTAACAGTCCTTCTGCATCCAAGTCTCCAAACTCGGCTCTCTGTAGAAGGACTTCCACACATCAGTCTCTAAACTCTGCTCTCTGCAACAGTCCTTCTGCAGCATATTCTCCAACCTCTGCTCCCTACAACAGTCCTTCTGCACCCAAGTTACCAACATCTGCTCTCTGCAACAGTCCTTCTGCACCCCAGTCTCCAACTTCTGCTCTCTGCAACAGTTCTCCTGCATCTCAGTCTGAAAGCTCTTCTCTCTGCAACGACCCTTCTGCACCCCAGTCTCCTACCTCTGCTCTCTGTAACAGTTCTTCTTCTCCTCAGTCTCCCAACTCTGCTCGCTTTAAGATCCTTCTGCAACCCAGTCTTTAAACTTTGCACTCTGTAACAGTCCTTCTGCACAACAGTCTCCAACCTCTGCTCTCTGTAACAGGCCTTCTGCACCTCAGTCTCCAGCCTCTTCTCTCTGCAACGATTTTTCTCCACCCCAATCTCCAACATCTGGTCTCTGCAACAGTCCTTTTGCACCCCAGTCTCCACACTCTGCTCTGTGTAAGATCCATCTGAACCCCAGTTTTCAACCTCTGTTCTCTGTAACAGTCCTTTTGTACCCTAGCCTCCAATTCTGATCTTTGTAACAGTCCTTTTGCACCTCAGTCTCCAAACTCTGCTCAATGTAATATTCCTTCTGCATCCAAGTCTCTAAAATTTGCTCTCTGCAACAGTCCTTCTGCATCCCAGTCTCCAACATCTGCTCTCTGCAGCAGTCTTTCTGATCCCCAGTCTCCAAACTCTGCTTTTTGCAACGATCCTTCTGGACCCCTGTCTCCAAAGTGTTCTCTCTGCAACAGTCCTTCTGCACCACAGTCTCCAACCTCTGCTCTATTTAAGATCCTTCTGCACTCCAGTTTCCAAATTCTGATCTCTGTAACATTCCTTCTCCACCCCAGACTCCAACCTCTTTCATCTGCAACAGTTTTCTGCTCCCAGACTCAGAGATCTGCTCTCTGTATAAGTCCTTCTGTACTGAAGTCTCCAAATTCTGCTCTTTGTAACAGTCCTTTTTCACTCCAGTCTCCAACCTTTGCTTTCTGTAACAGTCTGTCTGATCCCCAGTCTCCAACCTCTGTTCCCTGTATCTATCCTTCCGCACCTCAGTATCCAACCTGTGCTCTATGTAAGAGTTCTTCTGCACCCCAGGCTCCAACATCTGCTCTTGGTAACAGTACTATACCTCAGTCTCCAACCTCTGCTCTCTGTAATGGTCCTTCTGCACCCCAAATTCCAAACTCTGCTTCCTGTGACAATCCTTCTGCACCTGAGTCTCCAAACAGTTTTCTCTGTAACAGTTCTTCTACAAATCACTCTCCAACCTCTGCTCTCTGTAACAGTACTTATGCACCTCAGTCTGAAACCTCTGCTCTCTGCACGATACTTCTGCACCCCAGTCTCAAACCACTGCTCTCTGTAACAGTCCACTTGCACCTTAGTCTTCAACTTCGGCTCTCTGTAAGATCCTTCAGCAACCCAGTCTCCAAACTCTGCTCTCTATAACAGTCCTACTGCACCCCAGTCTCGAAACTCTCCTCTCTGTACCAGTCCGTCTGCACCCCAGTCTCCAAACTCTTCTCTCTACAACAGTCCTTCTGCACCCCAGTCTCTAACCTCTACTCTATGTATCAGGACTTCTGTCCCTCAGTCTCCAATCTCTGCTCTCTGCAACAGTCCTTCTGCACCACAGTCTCCAAACTGTGGTCTCTGTAAGATCCTTCTGCACTCCAGCTTCCAAACTCTGTTCTGTGTAATATTCCTTCTCCTCCCCAGTCTTTATCCTCTGCTTTGTGCAAGTGTCCTGTGACACCCCAGTCTCCATACTGCAACAGTTCTTCTGCTCCCCAGTCTCCAACATCTGCTATCTGTAACAGTCCTTCTGTACCACAGTCTCCAACCACTGCTCTCCGTAACGGGCCTTCTGCACCCCAGTCTCGAAATACTGCTTTTTGTATTAGTCCTTCTGCACCTCAGTCTCAAACCTCTGCTCTCTGTAACAGTTTTTCTATAACACAATCTCCAAACTCTGGTCTCTGTAACGGTCCTTCTGCACCCCAATTTCCAAACTCTACTTTCAGTAACAGTCCTTCTGCACCTCAGTCTGATACTTCTGCTCTCTACACGATCCTTCTGCGCCCCACTTTCAAAACATCGCTCTCTGTAACAGTCCAACTGCACCTCAGTCTCCAACCTCTCCTCTCTGTAACAGGCATTCTGCATGCCATTCTCCAAAGTCTTCTCTCCGTGGCAGGCCTTCTGCACCCCAGTCTCCAAAATCTGCTCTCTGTAACGATCCTTCTGAACGCCAGTCTCCAACCTCTGCTCTCTGCAATGATTCTAGTGCACCCCAGTCTCCAACCTCTGATCTCTGCAACAGTCCTTCTGCACCAGAGTCTCCAAATTCTGTTCTCTGTAAGATCCTTCTGCACCCCTGTATCCAACCTCTGCTCTCTGTAACAGTCCTTCTGCATCAAAGTCTCAAACCTCTGCTCTGTACAAAAGTCCATCTGCACGCAAGTTACTAACATCTGCTCTCTGCAACAGTCCTTCTGCACCCAAGTCTCCAACATCCTCTCTCTGCAACAGTTGTTGTACACCTCAGTCTCCAATCTCTGCTCTTTGCATCAGTCCTTCTGCACTCCAATCTCCAACATCTGCTCTCTGCAACAGTCCTTCTGCACCCAAGTCTCCAACCTCTGCTCTCTGCAACAGTCCTTCTGCACCACAGTCTCCACACTCTGCTCTCTGCAACGATCCTTCTAAACCTTAGTCTCCAACCACTGCTCTCTGTAACAGTCCTTCTGCACCACAGTCTGCAAACTCTGGTCTCTGTAAGATCCTTTGCACTCCAGTTTCCAAACTCTGCTCTCTGTAACATTCCTTCTCCACCCCAGTCTTTTACCTCTGCTTTCTTCAAGTGTCCTGTGGCTCCCCAGTCTCCAACCTCTGTCCTCAGAAACAGTCCTTCTGCTCCCCAGTCTGCAATATCTGTTCTCTGTAACAGTCCTTCCGTACTGCAGTCTTAAACTCTGCTCTCCGTAACGGGCCTTCTGCACCCCAGGCTCCAAACTCTGCTTTCTGTATCAGTCCTTCTGAACCTCAGTCTCAAAACTCTGCTCTCTGTATCTATCCTTCTGCACCTCAGTCTCCAATCTATGCTCTCTGTAACAGTTTTTCTATACCGCAGTCTCCAAACTCTAGTCTCAGTAATGGTCCTTCTGCACCCCAATTTCCAACATCTGCTTTCTGTAACAGTCCTTCTGCACCTTAGTCTCTAAACTCTGCTCTCTGTAACAGACCTTCTACACCTCAGTCTCTAACCTCTGCTCTCTGTAACAGTCCTTCTGCACCTCAGTCTGACACCTCTGCTCTCTGCACAATCCTTCTGCACCGCAGTCTCCAAACACTGCTCTCTGTAACAGTCCACCTGCACCTCAGTCTCCAAACTCTAGTGTCAGTAAGATTCTTCAGCAACCCAGTCTCCAAACTCTGCTCTCTATAACATTCCTTCTGAACCCCAGTCTCCAACCTCTGCTCTCTGTAACAGGCCTTCTGCACCACAGTCTCCAACCTCTGCTCTCTGCAATGATCCTACTGCACCCCAGTTTGCTACCTCTGATCTCTGAAACAGTCCTTCTGCACCTCAGTCTCCAAATTCTGCTCTCTGTAAGATCCTTCTTCACCCCAGTATCCAACCTCTGCTCTCTGCAACAGTCTTTCTTCACCCCAGTCTTCAACCTCTGCTCTCTGTAACAGGACTTCCGAACCTCAAACTCCAACCTCTGCTCTCTGCAACAGTCCTTCTGCACCCCAGTCTCCAACCTCTTCTTTCTATAACAGTCCTTCTGCACCCTAGTTCCCAACATCTGTTTTCTTCAACAGTCCTTCTGCACCCCAGTCTCCAACATCTGCTCTCTGCAGCAGTTCTTCTGCACCTCAGACTGAAAACTCTCCTCTCTGCAACGACCATTCTGCACACCAGTCTCCTACATCTGCTCTCTGTAACTGTCTTTCTGCACCTCAGTCTCCCAACTCTGCTCTCTGTAAGATACTTCTGCAACCCAGTCTTTTAACTCTGCACTCTGTAACAGTCCTTTAGAACCCCAGTCTCCAAACTCTGCTCTCTGTTAAATCCATCTGAATCCCAGTCTCCAACTTCTGCTCTCTGTAAGGGAACTTCTGCCCCGCGTATCCAACTTCTGCTCTCTGTAACAGTCCTACTGCACCTCACTATCCAACCTCTGCTCTGTGTAACAGTCCTTCTAAACCCCAGTTTCTAAAATCTGCTCTCGGCAACAGTCTTTCTGCACCCCATCTCCAACATCTGCTCTCTGCAACAGTCCTTCTAAACCCCAGTCTCCAAACTCAGCTCTCTGCAAGGATCCTTCTGGACCCCAGTCTCCAACGTCTGCACTTTGTAACAGTCCTTCTGCACCACAGTCACCAACCTCTGCTCTCTGTAAGATCCTTCTTCACTCCAGTTTCAAAACTCTGCTCTCTGTAACATTCCTTCTCCACCACAGTCTACAACCTCTGTCCTGAGCAACAGTCCTCTTCTCCCAAGACTCCGCAATCTGCTCTCTGTAACAGTCCTTCTGTACCGCAGTCTCCAACCTCTGCTCTTTGTAACGGTCTTTCTAAATCCCAGTCTCCAACCTCTGCATTCTCTAACAGTCTGTCTGAACCCCAGTCTCAAACCTCTGTTCTCTGTATCTATCCTTCTGCACCTCAGTCTCCATCCTCTGTTCTATGTAAGAGTCCTTCTGAACCCCAGTCTTCAACCTCTGCTCTCGGTAACAATCCTATACCGCAGTCTCCAAAATCTGTTCTCTGTAATGGTCCTTCTGCACCCCAATTTCCAAACGCAGCTTCCTGTAACAGTCTTTCTGCACCTTAGTCTCCAAACTGTCCGCTTTTTAACAGTCCTTCTACACCTCAGTCTCCAACCTCTGCTCTCTGTAACAGTCCTTCTGCATTTCAATATGAAACCTCTGCTCTCTGCACGATACTTTTGCACCCCAGTCTAAAACCACTGCTCTCTGTAACAGTCCACCTGCACCTCAGTCTCCAACCTCTGCTCTCTGTGAGATCTTTCAGCAACTTAGTCACCAAACACTGCTCTCTATAACAGTTCTTCTGCACCCAGTCTCCAACATCTCCTCTCTGTAACAGGCCTTCTGCACACCAGTCTCCAAACTATGCTTTCTGTAACGATCCTACTGCACCCCAGTCTCCAACCTCTGATCTCTACAACAGTCCTTCTGCACCTCAGTCTGAAACCTCTGCTCTCTGCACGATCCTTCTGCACCAAAGTCTCCAACCTCTACTCTATGTAACAGGACTTCTGCACCTCAGTCTCCCACCCCTCCTCTCTGTAACAGGCCTTCTGCAGGCCAGTCTCCAAACTCTAATCTTAGTAGCAGGCCACGGCACCCCAGTCTTCAAAATCTGCTCTCTGCAACGATCCTTCTGCACCCCAGTCTCCAACCTTGCTCTCTGAAGTGATCCTAGTGCACCCCAGTCTCTAACCTCTGATCTCTGCAACAGTGCTTCTGCACCTCAGTCTACAAATTCTGCTCTCTGTAAGATCCTTCTGCACCCCTGTATCCAAACTCTGCTTTTTGTAACAGTCCTTCTGCATCTTAGTCTCCAAACTCTGCTCTCTGTTACAGGCCTTCCACACCTCAGTCTCCAAACTCTGCTCTCTGCAACAGTCCTCTGCACCCCAGTCTCCAACCTCTGCTCTCTAAAACAGTCCTTCTGCACCCTAGTTAGAAACATCTGCACTCTGCAACAATCCTTCTTCAGCCCAGTCTGCAACATCTGCTCTCTGCAAAACTTCTGCACCTCAGTCTGAAAACTCTGCTCTCTGCAACCACCATTCTGCACCCGAGTCTCCTACCTCTGCTCTCTTTAAGAGTCCTTCTACACCTCAGTCTCCAAACTCTGCTCTCTGTAAGACCCTTCTGCAACACAGTCTTTAAACTCTGCACTCTGTACCAGTCATTCTGCACAACCGTCTTTAAACTCTGCTCTCTGTAACAGGACTTTTGCACTCCAGTCTCCAACCACTTCTCTCTTCAACGATTTTACTCCACCCCAGTCTCCAACGTCTGCTCTCTGCAACAGTCCCTTTGCACCCCAGACTCCAAACTCTGCTCTCTGTAAGATCCATCTGAACCCCAGTCTCCAACCTCTGCTCTCTGTAAATGTCCTTCTTCACCCCAGTCATCAAACTCTCCTCTCTGGAACAGTCCTTCTTAACCCCAGTCTCCAATATCTGCTCTCTGCAACAGTACTTCTCCACCCCAGTCTCCAAACTCTGCTCTCTGCAACCATCCTTCTGGACCCCAGTCTCCAACATCTGCTCTCTGTAACAGTCCTTCTACACCACAGTCTCCAACCTCTGCTGTCTGTAATATTTTTCTTCACTCCAGTTTCCAGACTCTGCTCTTTGTAACATTATTTCTCCACCCAAGTCTCCAACCTCTGTCCTCTGAAACAGTACTTGTTCTCCCCAGACTCCAAGATCTGCTCTCTGTAACAGTCCTTCTGTACTGCAGTCGTTAACCTCTGCTCTTTGTAAGGGTCCTTCTACACCCCAGTCTCCGACCTCTGCTTTCTGTATCAGTCTGTCTGAACCCCAGTCTCTAACCTCTGTTCTCTGTGTCTAACCGTGTGCACCTCAGTCTCCAACCTGCTTTCTGTATCAGTCTGTCTGAACCTCAGTCTCTAACCTCTGTTCTCTGTATCTAACCGTGTGCACCTCAGTCTCCAACCTGTGCTCTATTTAAGAATCCTTCTGCACCCCAATCTCCAACCTTTGCTCTCGATAACAGTCCTATACCGCAGTCTCCAACCTCTGCTCTCTGTAAAAGTCTTTCTGCACCTCAATTTCCAAACTCTGCTTCCTGTAACAGTCCCTTCTGAACCTGAGTCTCCAAACTCTCCTATGTGTAACAGTCCTTATAACCTCAGTTTCCAACGTCTGCTCTTTGTAACCGTCCTTCTTGACCTCAGTCTGAAACCTCTGCTCTCTGCACGATTTTTCTGCACCCCAGTCTCAAACCACTGCTCTCTGTAACAGTCCACCTGCACCTCAGTATCCAACCTCTGCTCTCTGAAAGATCCTTCAGCAACCCAGTCTCCAAACTCTGCTCTCTGTAACAGGCCTTCTGCACCCCAATCTCCAACCTATGCTGTCTATAACAGGCCTTTTGACACCAGTCTACAAACTTTTCTCTCATCAAACTATTCTTCTGCACCCCAGTCTCTAACCTCTGCTCTCTGCACCAGTCCTCCTGCACCCCAGTCTCAAACCTATGCTGTCTGTAAGATCCGTCTGCACACCTGTCTCCAACATCGGCTCTCTGCAAAAGTACTTCTGTAAAGCAATCTCGAAACTCTGCTCTCTGTAAGGGTCCTTCTGCATTTCAATCTCCAATCTTTGCTCTCTGCAACACTCCTTCTGCAACCCAGTCTCCAAATTTTCACTGTGCAATAGATTTTCTGCACATGAGTCTCAAACCTGTGCTCTCCGTAAAAATCCTACTGCACCCCAGTCTTCAAACTTTGCTTTCTGTAAAAGTCCTTCTGCACCACAGTCTCCAATCTCTGCTCTCTATAACGATCCTTCTGCACCCCAGTCTCCAAAATCTGCTCTCTGCAACAATTCTTCTTCACCCCAGTCTCCAAAGTCTGCTCTCTGCAACAGTCCTTCTACACCCCAGTCTCCAACCTCTGGTCTCTGCAACAGTTCTTCAGCACCCAAGTCTCCAACATCTGCTCTCTGCAACAGTCCTTCTACACCCAAGTCTACAACTTCTGCTCTCTGCAACAGTCCTTCTACCGCCCAGTCTCGATACTCTGCTCGCCGCAACGATCCTTCTGCACCCAATTCTCCAACCTCTGTTCTCTTCAACAGTTCTTATGCACCCCAGTCTCCAAACTCTGCTCTCTGTAAGGTTCCTTATGCACCTCAGTATCCAACATCTGCTTTCTGTATCAGTTGTTTTCCATCACAGTCTCGAAAAGCTGCCTGCTGTAACAGTCCTTCTGCACCTCAGTCTCCAACCTCTGCTCTCTCTCATGGTCCTTCGACACCCGAGTCTTCAACCTCTGCTTTCTGTTTCAGTCCTTCTGAACCCCAGTCTCCAACCTCTGCTCTCTGTTACAATCCTTCTGCACCTCGGTCTCCAATGTCTGCTCTCTGCAATGGTCCTTCTGCACCTCAGTCTCCAACCTCTTCTCTCTGTAACAGTGCTCTGCACCTCAGTCTCCAACTTTTGCTCTCCTTAATATCTTTATGCAACCCAGTATTCAAACTCTGCTCTTTTTACCAATCTTTCTGCACCCCAGTCTCCAAAATCTGCTGTCTGTAACAGGCCTTCTGCATCCCAGTCTCCGAACTCTGCTTTCTGTATCAGTCCTTCTGCACCCCAGTCTTTAACCTCTGGTCTCTACAACAATCCTTCTGCACCCCAGTCTTCAACCTCTGTTCTCTACAACACCTCTTCTGCACCCCAGTCTCCAAACTCTGCTGTCTGTAACAGTCCTTCTCCACCACAGTCTGCAACCTCTGCACTCTGCAATTGTCCTATTGCACCCAGTCTCCAACCTCTGCTCTCTGCAACAGTCCTTCTGCACCCCAGTCTCCAACATCTTATCTCTACAACACTCCCTTCTCCACCCTAGTCTCGAACCTATGCTCTCTGTAACAGTACTTTTGTACTGCAGTTTCCAAACTCTTCTCTCTGTAACGGTCCTTCTGCACCCCACTCTCCGACCTCTGCTTTCTCTATCAGTCCTTCTGCACTCAGTCTCCAACCTGTACTCTGTAACTGTCCTTCTGCATTTCCGTCTCCAACGTCTGCAAGCTGCAACAGTCTTTCGGAACCCCAAACTTCAACCTCTGGTCTCTGCAACAGTCCTACACCAAAGTCTCCAACCTCTGCACTCTGCAACAATCCTTCTGCACCTCAGTCTCCAACCTCTTCTCTTTGCAAAGGTCTTTATGCACCTCAGTCTTCAACATCTACTCTCTGTAACAGTCCTTCTGCACCCCATTCTCCAAACTCTGCTCTCTGCATCAGTCCTATTGCACCCCAGTGTCCAACCTCTGCTCTCTGTAAGATCCTTCTGCACACCTGTCTCAAAACTCTGCTCTCTTTAACAGTTCTTCTGTACAGCAGTCTCTAACCTCTATTCTCTGTAACAGTCTTTCTGCACCCCATTCTCCAAACACTGCACTCTGCACAGTTCTTCTGCACGCAGTCTCCAACCTCTCCTGTCTGCAACAGTCCTTCTGCAGCTTAGTCTCTAAACACTGATCTCTCTAAGAGTTTTTCTACACCTCAGTCTTCAACAACTGCTCTCTGCAACAGTCCTTCTTCACCCCAGTCTCCAAACTCTGCTCTCTAGAACAGTCCTTCTATACACCAGTCTCCAAAATATACTCTCTGCAATGATCCTTCTGCAACCCAGTCTTCAGAGTCTGCTCTCTGCAACAATACTTCTGCACCCCAGTCTCAAAAATTTCCTCTCTGTAAGATCTTTCTCATCTACAGTCACCAAACTCAGCTCTCAGTATTAGTCCTTCTGCACCCCAGTCTCCAAACACTGCACTCTGTAACAGTTTTTCTGCACCTCAGTCTTCATAATCTACTCTGTGCAACGATCCTTCTACACCCCAGTCTCCACCGTCTGCTCTCTGCAACAAACGTTCTGCACCCAAGTCTCCAAACATTCCTCTCTATAAGATTCTTCTGCACCCCCAGTTTCCACACTCTTCTCTCTGTAACATTCCTTCTGCACCGCAGTCTCCAACGTCTGCCCTCTGCAATGGTCCCTATGCACCCCAGTCTCCAACCTTGTTCTCTACAACAGTTCTTCTGTACCGCAGTCACTAAACTCTGCTCACTGTAATGGTCCTTCTGCAACCCCGTCTCTGAACTCTGCTCTCTGTAACAGACTTCTGTACCGCAGTCTCCAAACTCTGCTCCCGGTAACGGTTTTTCTGCACCCCAGTCTCCAAACACTGCTTTCTGTATCAGTCCTTCTGCACCACAGTCTTCAAAGTCTGCTCTCTGCTACAGTCCTACTGAACCCCAGTTTTCATCATCTAATCTCTGCAACAGTCCTTATGCACCCCAGTCTCCACCTCTGCTCTCTGTAACAGTCCTTCTGTACTGCAGACTCCAACCTCTTCTTTCTGTAATGGTCCTCCTGTACCCCAGTCTCCAAACTCTGCTTTCGGTATCATTTCTTCTGTACCCCTATCTCAATCCTCTGCTCTCTGTAACAGTCCTTCTGCACCTCAGTCCCAACTTCTTCTCTCTGCAATAGTCCTTCTGCATCCAAATCTCCAACATCTGCTCTATGCAACAGTCCTTCTGCACCTCAATATCCAAACTCTGTTCTCTGTAACAATCCCTCTGAACCCCAGTCTCCAAATTCTACTCTCTGCAAAGGTCCTTCTTCACCCCACTCTCCAACCTCGGCTCGCTGTAATATGCTTCTTTACCCCAGTGTCCAAACTCTACTCTCAGTAACAGTTCTTCCGCTCCCCAGTCTCCAATTTCTTCTCTTTGTAAAAGTCTTTCTGCACCCCAGTCTCCAATCTCAGCTCTCTGCAACAATCCTTCTGTACCCCAGGCTCCTACGTCTGCTTTCTACAACAGTCCTTCTGCACTTCAGTCTTCAACCTCTGCTCTCTGTAAGATCTTTCTTCACCCCAGTCTCCAACCTCTACTATCTTCAACGGACCTTGTGCAAATCAGTCGCAAACCTCTGTTCTCTGCAACAGTTCTTCTGCACCCCAGTGTCCAACCTCTGCTTTCTATAAAAGTCCCTTCTGCACCTCAGTCTCCAACCTCTGCTCTCTGCAACAATCCTTCTGCATCCCAGTCTCCTACGTCTGCTCTCTACAACAGTCCTTCTGCACCCCAGTCACCAACATCTGCTCTCTGTAACAGTTCTTCTGCACCGCAGTGCCCAACCTCTGTTCTCTGTAATGGTACTTCTGCACCCCAGTCTCTAAACCCTGCTTTCTGTATCAGTCCTTCTGCACCTCAGAGTCCAAACTCTGCTCTCTGTAACAGTCCTTCTGCACCTCAGTCTTCAAACTCTTCTTTCTGCAATTGTCCATCTGCACCTCAGTATCCAACCTCTACTCTCTGTAACAGTCCTTATGCATCTCAGTATCCAACCTCTATTCTCTGGAAGATACTTTTGCAAACCAATCTCCAAAATCTGCTCTCTGTACCAGTTCTTCTGCATCCCTTCTCCAAACTCTGCTCTCTGCAACAGTCCTTCTGCACCTCAGTCTCCAACATCTGCTCTCTGCATTAGTCCTTCTGAACCACAACTGAAAATTCTGCTCTCTTTCACAGTCCTTCTGCACCCCAGTCTTCAATCTCTGTTCTCTGCAACAGTCCTTCTGTATCCGAGAGTCCAACCTCTGCTCTCTGTAACAGTCCTTTGGCACCTAAGTCTCCAAATTCTGCTCTCTGCAACAGTCCTTCTGAAACCCAGTCTCCAACCACTTCTGTCTGCAAAAATAATTCTGCACTCCAGTCTCTAACATCTGCTTTCTGTATAAGTCCTGCACCCCAGTCTCCAAAATCTGCTCTCTGTAACATTCCTTCTGCACCTCAGTCTCCAACCTCTGCTCTCTGTAACAGTCTTTCTGAACCTTACTCTCCTATCTCTATTCTCTGTAACAGTGTTTCTGCGCCCCAGTCTCCAACCTCTGCTCTCTGTAACAGTCCTTCTGCACATGAGTCTCCAATCTCTTCTCTCTGCAACGATCCTTCTTGACCCCAGTGTCCAAACTCTGCTCTCTGTAACAGTCCTTCTGCACCACAGTCTTTAACCTCTGCTCTCTGCAACAGTCCTTCTGCACCCCAGTCTCCAACCTCTGCTCTCTTCAACATTCCTTCTACACCACAGTCTCAAAACTCTGCTCCCTGTAAGATCCTTCTGCACACCTGTATCCAACCTCTGATCTCTGTAACGGTCCTTCTTCATCCCCGTCTCCAACTCTGCTTTCTGTGTCAGTCCTTCTGCACCACAGGCTTAAACCTCTGCTCTCTGTAACAGTCCTTCTGCACCCCGTCTCCAAACTCTACTCTCACCAATAGTCCTTCTGCACGCCAGTTTAAAACTCTGCACTCTGCAACATTCCTTCTGTACCCCAGTCTCCAACCTCTGCTCTCTGTATCAGTCCTTCTGCACCCAAGTCTCCAAAGTCTACTCTCTGTAAAAGTCCTTCTGCACCTCAGTCTCCAACCTATGCTCTCTGTAACAATCCTTCTGCACATCAGTCTCCAACCTCTTTTCTCAGCAATGGTCCTTATGCACTCCAGTCTCCAAGTTCTGCTCTGTGCAACAGTCCTTCTGCACCACAGTCTGCAACATCTGCTCTCTGTAACAGTCCTTCTGTTCTGCAGTCTCCAACCTCTGCTCTCTGTAACAGGCCTTCTGCACCTAAGTCTCCAAACTCTGCTCTTTTTAACAGTCCTTCTTGCACCCAGTCTCCAACCTCTGCTCTCTGCAACAGTCTTTCTGCACCAAGTTTCCATGGGTCGCTCGCTGTATGTTGCTTCTGCACCCCAGTCTACAAACTCTGCCCTCTGTATCAGTCCTTCTGCACTCCAGTCTCCAATCTCTGCTCTCGGAAACAGTCCATCTACACCTTAATCTCCATAATCTGCTATGCAACCATCCTTCTGCACCCCAGTCTCCAACCTATGCTCTCTATAAGATAATTCTTCACACCTGTCTCCAAGCTCTGCTCTTTTTAACAGTCCTTCTGTACTGCAGTCTCCAACCACTGCTCTATGTAAGGGTCCTTCTGCACATGAGTCTCCAAGCTCTGCTTTCTGTCTTAGGCCTTCTGCACCCGAGTCTGCAATGTTTGTTCTGTGTAACTGTCCTTCTGCACCATAGTCTCCAAACTCTGCTCTCTGCTACAGTCCTTCTTCACCCCAATCTGCAACGTCTACTCTCTGCAACAGTCCTTCTACACCCCAGTCTAAAACCTCTGCTCTCTGCAACAGTCCTTCTGCACCCCAGTCTCCAACCTCTGCTCTCTTTATCAATCATTCTGCACCTCAGTCTCCAAGCTCTGCTCTCTTTAACAGTCCTTTTGCACCCCAGTCTCCAAACTCTGCTCTCTGTAACAGTCCTTCTGCACCTCAGTCTCCCAAAATCTGCTCTCTGTAAGATCCTTCTGCACCCCAGTCTCCAAACTCTGCTCTCAGTATTAGTCCTGCACCCAAGTCTCTAAACACTGCTCTCTGTAAAAGTTTTTCTGTAACTCAGTCTTCAACAACTGCTCTCTGAAACAGTCTTTCTGCACACCAGTCTTCAACCTCTGCTCTTTAGAACACTCCTTCTATACCCCAGTCTCCATACTCTACTCTCTGCAACAATTTTTCTGAAACCCAGTCTCCAACCTCTGCTCTATGCAACAGTCCTGTGGCACCCCAATCTCCAAATGTTACTCTCTGCAACAGTCTTTCTGCACCCCAGTCTTCAACCTCTGCTCTCTGCAATACTCCTTCTGCACCCCAGTCTTTAACCTCTACTCTCTGCAACTATCCTTCTGCACCCCAGTCTCAAAACCTTGTTCTCTAAAACAGTTATTCAGCACGCCAGTCTCCAAACTCTGCTCTCTGTAACAGTCCTTCTGTACTGCAGTCTCCAACCTTTGTTCTTTGTCAGGGTCCTTATTCACCACAGTATCCAACCTCAGCCCTCTGTATCCATCGTTTTTCCACCACAGTCTCCAAACTCTGCCCACTGTAACAGTCCTTCTGCAACTCAGTCTGCAACCTCTGCTCGGTGCAACAGTCCTTCTACACCCCACTTTCCATCCTCTGCTCTCTGCAACAGTTTTTTTTTGCATCGCAGACTCCAACATTTGCTCTCTGAAACAGTTCTTTTCCACCACAGTCTCCAAACTCTGCTCTCTGTAACAGTCCTTCTGTACTGCAGTCTCCATCCTCTGCTCTCTGTAAGGGTCCTTCTGCACCCCAGTTTCCAAACTCTGCTTTCTGTATCAGTTCTTGTGCACCCCAGTCTACAACCTCTGCTCTTTGGACCAATCCTTCTGCACCTCAGTCTTCAAGAATTCTCTCTGAAACTGTCCTTCTGCACCTCAGTCTCTAAACTCTTCTCTGTGTAACAGTGCTTCTGGGTCTCAGTCTCCAAACTCTGCTCTCTGTAACATCCTTCTGCAACCTAGTCTCCAAACTCTGCTCTCTGTAACAGTCCTTCTGCACCCCAGTATCCAACCTCTGCTCTCTGTAACAGGCCTTCTGCACTCAAGTCTCCAACCTCTGCTCTCTTTAAGAGGCATTCTGCACCCCAGTATCCAACCTCTACTCTCTGCAACGAGAATTCTGCACCCCAGTCTCTAACCTCTGCTCTCTGCAACATTCCTTCTGCACCTCAGTCTCCAACCTCACTCTCGGCAATGGTCCTTGTACACCCCAGTCTCCAACCTCTGCTCTCTGTAACAGTCCTTCTGAACTGAGTATCCTACCTCTGCTCTCTGTAAAGGTTCTTCTGCACCCCAGTCTCCAACATCTGCTTTCCCTATCATACCTTCTGTGCCCAAGTCTCCAAACTCTGTTCTCTGTAATATTCCTTATGCAACCCAGTCTCCAACCTCTGCTCTCTGTAACAGTCCTTCTGAACCAGAATCTCCTACCTCTGCTCTCTGTAATGGTCCTTCTGCACCCCAGTCTCCAACATCTGCTTTCTCTTTCAGTCATTCTTCACCCCAGTCTCCAACCTCTGCTCTCTGTAACAGTCGTTCTGCACCCCAGTCTCCAGCCTCTGCTTTCTGTAATAGTCCTATGAACCGGAGTCTCCTACCTCTGATCTCTGTAACGGTTCTTCTGCACCCCAGTCTCCAACATCAGCTTTCTCTATCAGTCCTTCAGTACCCCAGTCTTCAACCTCTGCTCTCTGCAACATTCCTTGTGCACCCCAGTCTCAAGCTTTCACTCTCTGTAAGATCCTTTTGCACACCAGTCTCTTACCTCTGCTCGCTGAAACAGTCCTTCTGCAACCCAGTCTCCAAACTCTGTTCTCTGTAACAATAATTCTGCCCCTCAGTCTCCAACCTCTTCTCTCTACAAAGGTCCTTCTGCACCCCAGTCTCTAACCTCTGTTCTCTTAAACAGTCCTGCTTCACTCCAGTCTCGAACCTCTGCACTCTTTAACAGTCCTTCTGCACCACAGTCTCCAACCTCTGCTCTTTACAACAGTCCTTCTGCACCTCAGTCTCAAAACTCTGCTCTGTGTAAGATCCTTCTGCAACGCAGTCTCCAAACTCTGCTCTCTCTAAGAGTCCTTCTGCACTCCAGTCTCCTAACTCTGCTCTCTAGAACAGGCCTTCTTCGCCCCATTCTCTAACCTCTTCTCTCTGTAAGATTATTTCTGAACCCCAGTCTCCAACGTCTACTCTCTGCCACAGTCCTTCTGCACCGAATATCTGCTCTCTTCAACAGTCCTTCTATAACCCAGTCTTAAACTTCTGCTCTCTGCAACAGTCCTTCAAAACCCCATTCTCCATACTCTGCTCACCCCAACAATCTTTCTGCACCCCAGTATCCAAACTCTGTTCTCTAAAACAATTCTTCTGCACCCCAGTCTTTAAACTTTGCTCTCTGTAACAGTCGGTCTGTACCACAGTCTCCAAACTTTGTCCTTTGTAAGGGTTCTTATGCACCCCAGTATCCAAACTCTGCTTTCTGTATACGTCGTTTTCCACCCCAGTCCTCAAACTCTGCCCTCTGTAACATTCCTTCTGCAGCTCAGTCTGCAACCTCTGTTCTCTGCAACAGTCCTTCTATACTCCACTCTCCATCCTCTGCTCTCCGGAACAGTCATTTTGTACCCCAGACTCCAACATATGCTCTCTGAAAAAGTTCTTCTCCAGCCCAGTCTCCAACCTCTGCTCTCTGTAACAGTCCTTCTGTACTGCAGTCTCCAACCTCTGCTCTCTGTAAGGGTCCTTCTGCACCAGAGTCTCCAACCTCTGCTTTCTGTATCAGTTCTTCTGCACCCCAGTCTCCAACCTCTTCTCTCTGTATCAGTCCTTCTGCACCTCAGTTTCCAAGTCTCCTCTCTGCAACGGTCCTTCTGCACCTCAGTCTCCAAACTCTTCTCTCTGTAACAGTGGTTCTGCACCTCAGTCTCCATCCTCTGCTTTCTGTAACACCCTTCTGCAACCCGGTCTCCAAACTCTGCTCTCTCTAAAAGTCCGTCTGCACCCCAGTCTCCAAACTGTGCTCTCAGGAACAAGCCTTCTTCAATCCATTCTCCACCTTCTGCTCTCTGTAAGAGTCCTTCTGCACCCCAGTCTCCAACCTCTGCTCTCTGCAACGATCCTTCTGAAGCCCAGTCTCCAACGTCTACTCTCTGCAACAGTCCTTCTGCACCCAAGTCTCCTACATCTGCTCTATGCAACAGTCTCTCTTAACCTCAGTCTGATAACTCTGATCTTGGCAACTATCATTCTGCACCCCAGTCTTCAAACTCTGCTCTCTGTAACAGTCATTCTGCACCTCAGTCTCCAACCTCGTTCTCTGTAAGATCCTTCTGAAACCCAGTTTTTAAAGTCTGCAATCTGTAATAGTCCTTCTGCACCCCAGTCCCCAAACTCTTCTCTCTGTAACAGGCCTTCGGCACCCCAGTCTCAAAACTCTGCTCTCGGAAACAGGCCATCTGCTTCCCAGTCTCTAACCTCTTCTCTCTGCCACGAACCTTCTGCACCCCAGTCCCCAACATCAGCTCTCTGAAAGATCCTTCTGCACCCCAGTCTCCAAACTCTGCTCTATGTGAGAGTCCTTCTGCACCCCAGTCTCCAACATCTGCTCTCAGTAACAGTCCTGTACTGCAGTCTCCAAACTCTGTTCTCTGTAACGGTCCTTCTGCACCCCAATTTCCAAACTCTGCTTCCTGTAACAGTTTTTCTGCACCTGAGTCTCCAAAATCTGCTCTCTGTAACAGTGCTTCTACACACCAGTCTTCAACTACTTCTCTTTGTATATATCCACCTGCACCTAGTCTGAAACCTCTGCTCTCCACAATTCTTCTGCACCCCAGTCTCCAACCACTGCTCTTTGTAACAGTCCCACTGCACCTCAGTCTCCAACCTCTACTCTCTGTAAGATCCTAAAGAAACCTAGTCTCCAAACTCTGCTCTCTATAACAGTCCTTCTGCACCCAGTCTCCAACTTCTCCTCTCTGTAAGAGGCGTTCTGCACTCCAGTCTCCAAACTCTGCTCTATGCAACGATAATTCTGCACGCCTGTCTCCAACCTCTGCTCTCTGCAATGATCCTACTTCACTCCAGTCTCCAACTTCTAATCTCTAAAACAGTCCTTCTGCACCTCAGTCTTCAACTTCTGCTCTCTGAAAGATCATTCTGCACCCCAGTCTCCAAGCTCGGCTCCTTGCAACGATCCTTCTGCACCCCAGTCTCCAACCTCTGCTCTATGTAACAGGACTTCTGCAACTAAGTCTCCAACCTCTGCTCTCTGCAACAGTCCTTCTGCACTCCAGTCTCCGACATCTGCTCTCCGAAACAGTCCTTCTGCACCCCAGTCTCCAACCTCTGATCTCCGCAAGAGTCCTTCTGCACCCCAGTCTCCAACCTCTGCTCTCTGCAACAGTACTTCTGCACCACAGTCTCCAACCTCTGCTCTCTGTAAGATCCTTCTGCACCCCAGTTTCCAAACTTTGGTCTCTGTAACATTCTTTGTCTACCCCAGACTTTAACCTCTGCTTTCTGCATGTGTCCTGCGGCACCCCAGTCTCCAACCTCTGTCCTCTGCAACAGTCCTTCTGCTAACCAGTCTCCAACATCTGCTCTCTGTAACAGTCCTTCTGTACCGCAGTTTCCAACATCTGCTCTCCATAACTTGTCTTTCTGTACCCCAGTCTTCAAACTCTGCTTTCTGTAACAATCTTTCTGCACCTCAGTCTGCAAACTCTGTTCTCTGCAAGGGTCCTTCTGCAACTCAGTCTCCAACCTCTAATCTCTGTAACAGTCCTTCTGCACTTCAGTCTCCAACCTCTGCTCTCTGTAGGATACTTCGCAAACCCAGTCTCTAAACTCTGCTCTCGGAAACATTCCTTCTGCACACCAGTCTTCAATCTCTTCTCTCTGCAACGATCATTCTTAACCCAATCTCCAACCTCTGCTCTCTGCAACAGTCTTTCTACACCCCAGTCTCCAACATCTGGTCTCTGCAACAGTCCTTCTGCACCACAGTCTGAAAACTGTGCTGTCTGCAACGAACCTCCTGCACCCCAGTCTCCTACCTCTGATGTCTGTTACAATCCTTCTGCATCTCAGTCTCCAACCTTTGCTATCTGTAAGATCTATCTAAACCCCAGTCTTCAATATCCGCTCTCTGTAACAGTCCTTCTACACCTCACTTTCCAACCTCTTCTCTCTGCAACCGCCTTCTGCACCCCAGTCTGCGAACTCTGCTCTCTGCAACTGTCTTTCTAAACCCCAGTCTCCAATGTCTGCTCTCTGCAACAGTCTTTCTGCACCACAGTCTCAAACCTCGGCTCTCTGCAAGATCTTTCTGCACTCCAGTTTCCAAACTCTGCTCTCTCTAACATTCCTTCTCCACCCCAGTCTCCAACCTCTGCTTTCTGCAAGGGTCCTACGGCACCCCAGTCTCCAAACTGTGTCCTTTTCAACAGTCCTTCTGCTCCCCAGTCTCTAATATCTGCTCTCTGTAACAGTCCTTCTGTACTGCATTCACCAAACTCTGCTCTCTGTATCGGTCCTTCTGCACCCCAGACTCCAACCTCTGCTTTCTGTGTCTATCCTTTTTCACCTCATTCACCAACTTTTGCTTTCTGTAAAAGTCCTTCTGCACCCAAGTCTCCCAACTATGCTCTCTGTAACAGTCCTTCTATACCGAATTCTCCAAACTCTGCTCTCTGTAACGGTCCTTCTGCACCCCAATTTTCAAACTCTGCTTTCTGTAACAGTCCTTCTGCACCTCAGTCTCAAAATTCTTCTCTCCGTAACAGTTCTTCTACACCTCAATCTCCACCCTCTGCTCTCTGTAACAGTACTTCTGCACCTCAGTCTGAAACCTCTGCTCTCAAAGATCCTCCTGCACCCCAGTCTCAAACCACTGCTCTCTGTAACAGTCCACCTGCAACCTCTGCTCTCTCTAAGATCCTTAAGCAATCAAGTCTTCAAACTCAGCTCTTTGTTACAGTCCTTCTGCACCCCAGTCTCCAACCTCTTCTCTCTGTAACAGGCCTTCTGCACGCCAGTCTCCAAATCTGCTCTCTGTACCAGGCCTTCTGCACCCAAGTCTCCAACCACTGCTATCTGAAACGATCCTTTTGCACCCCAGTCTTTAACCTCAGCTCTCTGCAATGATCCTACTTCACCCCAGTCGCAAACCTCTGATCTCTAAAACAGTCCTTCTGCACCCCAGTATCCAACTTCTTCTCTCTGTAACAGGGCTTCTGCACGCCAGTCTCCAAATCTGCTCTCTATAGCAGGCCTTCTGGAACCAAGTCTCCAACCTCTGCTCTCGGCAACGATCCTTCTGCACCCTTGTTTTTAACCTCTGCTCTCTGAAATGATCCTACTGCACCCTAGTCTCCAACCTCTGATCTCTACAACAGTTCTTCTGCACCCCAGTCTCCAAACTCTGCTCTCTGCAACATTTCCCCGGCAACATAGTTACCAACATCTGCTCTCTCTTACACTCCTTCTGCACCCCAGTCTCCAAACTCTGCTCTCTGTAACAGTCTTCCTGTACTGCAGAATCCAACCTCTGCTCTCTGTAACGGTCTTTCTGTATCCCAGACACCAATCTCTGCTTTCTGTGTCACTCCTTCTGCACCCCAGTCTTCAACATCTGCTCTCTATAACAGTCCTACTGAACCTCAGTCTCCAACATCTGCTCTCAGCAACAGTCCTTATGCACCAAAGACTCCAATATCCGCTATCTGCAACAGTCCGTCTGCACCCCAGTCTCCAACCTCTGCTCTCTGTAACAATCCTTTTGCACCTAACTCTCCAAACTCTGTACTCCTCAACGTTATTTCTGAACCTCAGTCTCCAACATCTACTCTCTTTAACAGTCTTTCTGCACCTCATTTTTCAACCTCTGATGTCTGTTGGATTCTTCTCCATCCCAGTCTCCAAACTCTTCTCTCTGTAACTGTCCTTCTGCACACCAGTCTCCAACATCTGCTCTCTGCACCAATCCTTCTTCAACCCAGTCTCCAACCTCTCATCTCTGCAATAGTCCTTCTGCACACCAGTCTCAAACATCTGCTCTCTGCAACAGTTTTTCTGCAACTCAGTCTAAAACTTTACTCTCTGCAACGATCCTTCTGCACCTCAGTCTCCTACATCTGCTCTCTGTAAGACCCTTCTACAACCCAGTCTCCAAACTCTGCTCTCTGTAACGGTCCTTCTGCAGAATAGTTTCCAACCCCTACTCTCTGTAACAGGAATTTTGCAATCCAGTCTCGAAACTCTGCTCTGTGTAATAGGCCTTAAAAACCCCAGTCTCCAACCTCTTCTCTCTGCAATGATTTTTTTCCACCCCAGTCTCCAACCTCTGCTCTCAGCAACAGTCCTTCTGCACCATAGTCACCAATCTCCGCTCTCTGTAAGATCTTCATGCACTCCAGTCTCCAAACTCTGCTCTCTTTAACAATCCTTCTGCACCCCAGTCTTTAACATCTGCTCTCTGCAACAGTTCTTCTGCACCTCAGTCTGAAAATTCTGCTCTCTGCAAGGACCCTTATGCACCCCAGTATCCTACCTCTGCTCTGTGTAACAGTCCTGCTGCACCTCAGTCTCATAAGTCTGCTCTCTCTAAGATCCTTCTGAAACTTAGTCTTTAAATTTTGCACTCTGTTACAGTCCTACTGCACAACAGTCTCCAACCTCTGCTCTGTGTAACATGACTTCTGCAACCCAGTCTCCAACCTCTGCTCTCTGTAACAGGCCTTCTGCACCCCAGTCTCCAACCTCTTCTCTCTGCATCGATTCTTCTCCACCCCAGTCTCCAACATCTGGTCTCTGCAACAGTCCTTTTGCACCCCAGTCTCCAAACTCTGCTCTCTGTAAGATTCATTTGAACCCCAGTCTCCAACCTCTGCTCTCTTTAACAGTCCTTCTGCAACCTAGTGTCCAACATCTGCTTTCTATAAGAGTCCTTCTGCACCCCAGTCTCCACACTCTGCTTTCTGTATCAGTCCTTCTGCACACCAGTCTCCAACCTCGGCTCTCTGCAACAGTCCTTCTGCACCCCAGACTCCAACCACTGCTCTCTGTAAAAGCAGTTTAACCTTTGCTCTCTGTAACCTTCTTTCTTCACCACAAACTCCAATCTCTGCTTTCTCTATCAGTCCTTCTGCACCCCAGTCTTTAACCTCTGCTCATTGCAATGATCCTACTGCACCCCAGTCTCCAACCTCTTATCTCTACAACAGTCCTTCTGCACCTCAATCTCCAATCTCTGCTCTCTGCAACAGTTCTTCTGCACCCCAGTCTCCAAACTCTGCTCTCTGCAACATTCCTATGGAACCCTAGTTACCAACATCTGCTCTCTTTTACACTCCTTTTGCACCCCAGTCTCCAAACTCTGCTCTCTGTAACAGTACTCCAGTACTGCATAATCCAACCTTTTCTCTCTGTAACAGTCTTTCTGCACCCCATGCTCCAATCTCTGCTTTCTGTGTCAGTCCTTCTGCACAATGGTCTACAACCTCTGCTCTCTTTAACAGTCCTTCTGTACACCAGTCTTCAAATTCTGCTCTCTGTAACTGTCCTTCCGCACCTCAGTCTGCCATCTCTGCTCTCTGTAACAGTCCATCTGCACCTCAGTCTATAAAACCTGCTCTCTGTAACACTCCTTCTACACCCCAGTCTCCAACATTTTCTCTCTGTAACAGTCCTTCTGCACCCCAGTCTCCAACATCTGCTCTCTGCCACAGTCTTTTTTCACCCCAGTGTCCAAACAATGCTCTCTGCAAAGATCCTTCTAGACCCCAGTCTCCAAAGTCTTCTCTCTGCAACAGTCCTTCTGCACCACAGTCACCAACCTCTGATCTATGTTAGATCTTTCTGCACTCCAGTTTCCAAAATCTGCTCTCTTTAACACTCCTTCTCAACCGCAGTCTCAAACCTCTGCTTTCTGCGAGGGTCCTGCGGCACCCCAGTCTCAAAACTCTTTTCTCTGTAACAGTCCTTCTGCTCCCCAGTCTCCAACATCTGCTCTCTGTAACAGTGCTTGTGTATTGCAGTATCCAACTTCTGCTCTCGGTAATGGTCCTTCTGCAACCCAGTCTCCTACCTCTGCTTTTTGAATCAGTTTTTCTTAACCCCAGTCTTCAAACTTTGCTCTCTGTATCTCTCCTTCTGCACCTCAGTCTCCATCATGTGATTCCTGTAACAGTCCTTCTGCACCCCAGTCTTCAATTTCTGTCCTCTGTAACAGTTATTCTGCACCCCAGTCTCAAACGTATGCTCTCTTCAACAGGCCTTCTGCATCAAAGTCTCCAAACTCTGCTCTCTGCAACAGTCCTTCTGCACCATAGTTACCAACATCTTCTCTCGGAAACAGTCTTTCTGCACCCCAGTCTCCAACCTCTACTCTCTGTAACAGGCCTCCTGTACTGCAGTCTCCACCTCTGCTCTCTGTAACAGTCTTTCTCCACCCAAAATTCCAAATTCTGCTTTGTGTATCAGTCCTTCTGCACTCAAGTGTCGAAACTTTGCTCTCTGTAAGAGTCATTCTGAACCTCAGTCTCCAACCTCTGATCTCAGCAACAGTCCTTCTGCACCCCAGTCTCTAACCTCTGCTCCCTGCAAAAGTACTTCTGCACACCAGTCTTCATCCTCTGCTCTCTGTAACAATCCTTCTGCACTTCAGTCTCCAAACTCTGTTCTCTGCAGCGGTCCTTCTGCACCTAAGTCTACAACTTCTACTCTCTTTAACACTCATCCTGCACCTGATTCTCCAACCTCTGCTCTCTGTAGGATCCTTCTCCAACCCAGTATCCAAACTCTTCTCTCTGTAGCAGTCCTTCTGCACACCAGTCTCCACACTCTGCTCTTTACAACGATCCTTCTTTACCCCAGTCTCCAACTTCTGCTCTCTGCATCAGTCCTTATGCACTCCAGTCTCCAATATCTGCTTTATGAAAGAGTCCTGCAAATCAGTCTGAAAACTCTGCTCTCTGCAATGATCCTTCTGCACATTAGCCTCGTATCTCTGCTCTCTGTAAGACCCCTCTACAACCCAGTCTCCAAACACTGTTCTCTGTAACAGTCCTTCTGCACAACAGTTTCCAACCTCTGCTCTCTGTAACAGAAATTCTGCAACCCAGTCTCGAAATTATGCTCTTTGTAAAAGTCCTTTTGCACCCCAGATTCTAACCTCTGCTCTCGGCAACAGTCCTTTTGCACCACAGTCTCCAACCTCTGTTCTCTGTAACAATCCTTCTGCACCCCAGTCTTCTACTACTGCTCTCTTTAATATTCTTTCTGCACCTCAGTCACCTCCTCTGCTCTCTGCATGGATCCTTCTGCTTCTCAGTCTTTAAACTCTGCTCTCTGCAATAATCCATCTGCACTCCAGTCTCCAACCTCTGCTTTCTGTAACAGTCCTTCTGTAACTCAGTCTCCAATCACTGCTCTCTGCAACAGTCTTTCTACACCCCAGTCTCCATACTCTGATCGCCCCAAGGGTTTTTCTGCACGCCAGTCTCCAAACTCTGTTCTCGACATCGGTTCTTATGCACCCCAGACTCCAACCTTTACTCTCTGTAACAGTCCTTCTGTACCACAATCTCCAACCTCTGTTCTCTGTAAGGGTCCTTATGCACCCTAGTATCCAACCTCTGCTTTCTGTATCAGTCGTTTTGAACCACAGTCTCCAAACTCTGCCCTTTGTAACCGTTCTTCTGCAACTCAGTCTGCAACCTCTCCTCTCTGCAACAGTCCTTCTGCACCCCAGATTCTATCCTCTGCTCTCTGCAACAGTCATTTTGCACCCCAGTCTCCAACATCTGCTCTCTGCTACAGTCATCCTCCACCCCAGTCTTCAACATCTGCTCTCTGCAACAGTCCTTCTACACCCCAGTCTCCATACTCTGATCTCACCAACGATCTTTCTGCACCCCAGTCTCCAACGTCTGTTCTTTGCACAAGTACTTCTACACCCCAGTCTCCAACCTCTGCTCTCTGCAACAGTCCTTCTACACCCCAGTCTCCATACTCTGCTCGCCTCAACGATCCATCAGCACCCCAGTCTCCAACCTCTACTTTCTACATCAGTTCTTTTGCACCCCAGTCTCCAAACTCTGCTCTCTATAACAGTCCTTCTGTACGGCAGTCTCCAACTTCTGTTCTCTACAACGAAACTTCTACACCCCAGTCTCCAACATCTGCTCTCTGCAAAAGTCCTTCTGCACCTCAATCTGAAAATTTTGCTCTCTGCAACAATCCTTCTGCACCCCAGTCTTCAACATTTGTTCTCTGTAACAGTCCTTCTGCACCTCAGTTTCCAAACTCTGCTCAATGTAAGATCCTTCTGCAACACAGTCTCCCAAATTTACTCCCATTAACAGTCCTTCTGCACCTCAGTCTCCAAGCTCTGCTCTCTATAACAGTCGATCTACACTCAGTCTGAAACCTGTTCTCTCAGCAGGATCCATCTGAATCCCAGTCTCCAGACACTGCTCTCTGTAACAGATCTCCTGCAACTCAGTCTCCAAACTCTGCTTGTTTGTAAGAACCTTCTGCCACTCAGTCCCTAACTCTGCTTCTATAACAGTCCTTCTGCACCCCAGTCTTCAACCTCTGCTCTCTGTAACAGGCCTTCTGTACCGGAGTCTCCAACATCTGTTCTCAGCAACAGTGCTTTTGCACCCAGTCTCAAAACTCTGCTCTCTGTAACATTCCTTCTGTACTGGAGTCTCAAACCTCTGCTGTCTGTAACGGTTCTTACGCACCCAGTCTCCAACATCTGCTTTCTCTATAAGTCCTTCTGCACCCCAGTCTTTAACCTCTGCTCTCTTTAACAGTCCTTCTGCACCTCAGTCTCAAACCTCTGCTTTTTGCCGAATTCCTATTGCACCCAGTCTCCAACCTGTACTCTCTGTAAAAGTCCTTCTGCACCCCAGTCTCAACCTCTACTCTCTTTCACGATGCTTCTGCAGCCCAGTCTGGAACCTCTGATCTCTGCCACGATCCTTCTGCATGTCAGTCTCCAACCTCTGCTCTCTGCAACGATACTTCTGAACCCCAGTCTCAAAACTCTCCACTGTGTAACAGTCCTTCTGCACCTCAGTCTCCAACCTTCGATCTCTGACCAGTCCTTTTGCACCCCAATTTCCGACCTCTGCTCACTGCAACAGTCCTTATATACCCAGGTCTCAAAACTCTGCTCTCTGCAGCAGTTTTTCTTCACCCCACTCGCCAAACTCTGCTCTCTGTAACAGGTCTTCTTCACCCCAGTCTCAAACCTTTGCTCTCTGTAAGACTCCCTTTGCACCCCCAGTCTCCAAACTCTGCTCTCTGAGACGATCTTTCTAAACCACAGTCTCCAAGGTCTACTCTATGCAACTGTCCTGCTGAACCCGGGTCTCCAATCTCTGCTCTCTGTAACAGGCCTTCTGCACCCCAGTCTCTAACCTCTACTCTCGGTAACAGGCCTGCTGCTCCCCAGTCTATAACCTCTACTCTCTGCAAGGATCCTTCTGCATTCCAGTCTCCAAAATCTGCTCTCTGCAACAGTCCTTCTTCACCCCAGTCCCAATCTCAGATCTCTGAATGATCCTTCTTCACCCCAGTCTCCAAACTCTAATCTCTCTAACAATCCTTCTGCACCACAGTCTCCAACCTCTGCTCTCAGCAATGGTCCTTATGCACCCCAGTCTTAAATTTCTATTTTCCTGCAACAGTCTTTCTGCACCACAGTCTGAAATCTCTGCTCTCTCTGTCTTTCTGTACTGCAGTCTCAAAACTCTGCTCTCTCTAATGGTCCTTCTGCACCTCAGTCTCCCTCCTCTGCTTTCTGTATCAGTCCTTCTGAACCCTAGTATCCAACTTCTGCTCTCTGTAACTTTACTTCGGCACCTCAGTCTTCAACCTCTGCTCCCTGTTTCAGTCTTTCTGCACCCAGTTTTCAAACTCTGCTCTCTGTAACTTTACTTCGGCACCACAGTCTTCAACCTCTGCTCTCTGTTTCAGTCTTTCTGCACCCCAGTTTTCAAACTCTGCTCTCTGTAACTTTAATTCTGCACCTCAGTCTTCAAAAACTGGTTTCTGCAACAGTCCCTTCTGCACCCCAGTCTCCAAAATTTGCTCTCTGGAACAGTCCTACTATACCCCAGTCTCCATTATCTGCTCTCTGCAACGATCCTACTGCAACAAAGTCTCCAACGTTTGCTCTCTGCAACAGTCTTCATGCACCCCAGTCTCCAAACTCTGCTCTCTGGAAGATACTTCTGTATACCAGTTTCCAAAACTCTGTGCTCTTTAACATTCCTTTTGCACCCCAGTCTCCATGCTCTGCTCTCTGCAATGGTCCATCTGTCCCCAGTCTTCAACCTTGTTCTCAACAACAGTTCTTCTATACCACAGTCTTCAACCTCTGTTTCTCTGTAAGGGTTCTTCTGCACCCCAGTCTCCAACCTCTGCTTTGTGTATCAGTCCTTCTACACCACAGTCTCCAAACTCTGCTCTCTGTAACAGTCCTTCTGCACCTCATTCTGTAACTTCTGCTATTTGCAACTATCCTTCTGCACCCCAGTCATCAACCTCTGCTCTCTGTAACAGTCCTTCTGTACTGCAGTCTCCAACCTCTTCTCTCTCTAATGGTCCTTCTACACCCCAGTCTCCAAACTCTGCGTTATGTATAAGTCATTTTGCACCCCCAATCTCCAACTTTGCTCTCTGTAACAGACATTCTTCACCTCAGAATCCAACCTCTGTTCTCTGCAACAGTCCTTCAGCGCCCCAATCTCCAACCTCTGCTCTCTGCAACAGTCCTTCTGCATCTCTGTTCTCTGTAAGGGTCCTTCTGCACCACATTCTTTAACGTCTGCTTTCTTAATTAATCTTTCTGTACCACATTCTCCAAACTCTGCTCTCTGTATCAGTCCTTCTGCACCTCAGTCTGCAACCTCTGCTCTCTGCAATAGTTATTATACACCCAATCTCTAACATCTGCTCTCTGTAACAGTCCTTCTTCACCTCAGTCTCCAACCTCTGCTCTCTGTAAGTTACTTTTGCAACCCAGTCGAGAAACTCTGCTCTCGGTAACAGGCATTCTTCACCCCAGTCTTTACCTCAGCTCTCTGTAAGAGTCCTTCTGCTTCCCAGGCTCCAACCTCTGCTCTGTGCAACGATCCTTCTTAACCCAGTCTCCAACGTGGGGCTCTCTGCAACAGTCCTTTTGCACCCCAGTCTCCAACATCTGCTCTCTGCTACAGTCCCTCTGAACCTCAGTCTGAAACCTCTGCTCTCTTCAACGATCCTTCTGCACCCCTGTCTCCAAAGTCTGCTGTTCGAAACAATCCTTCTACACCACAGTCCCCACCTCATTCTCTGAAAGATCCTCCTGCACCACATTCTCCAAACTCTCCTCTCTGTAACAGTCCTTCTGCACCCCATTCACCTCCTCTGCTGTCTGCTATGGATCCTTCTGCTTCTCAGTCTTTAAACTCTGCTCTCTGCAATGATCCTTCTGCACCCCAGTCTCCAACCTCTACTATCTTTAAAAGTCCATCTGTACTGCAGTCTCCAACCTCTGCTCTCTGTAACGGTCCTTCTGCACCCGAGTCTCCAAACTCTGCTTTCTGTATCAGTCCTTCTGTACCCCAGTCTCCAATCTCTTCTCTGTGTAACTGTCCTTCTGCACCTTAGTCTCCATCTTCTGCTCTCTGCTTCAATCCTTCTGCACCCCAATCTCCCACCTCTACTCTCTGCAACAGTCCTTCTACACCCCAGTTTAAAACCTCTACTCTCTGCAACAGTCTTTCTGCACCCCAGTCTCCAAACTCTTCTCTCTGTATCCATCCTTCTGCACCTCATTCTCCAACCTGTGCTCTCTGCAACGGTCCTTCTGCACCTCAAAATACAAGCTCTACTCTCTCTAACAGTGCGTCTCCACCTCAGTCTCTATCCTAGCTCTCTGTAAGATCTTTTTGCTACCCAGTATTCAAACTCTGCTATTTGTAAGAGTCCTTCTGCACCAAGGTCTCCAACCTCTGTCTCTGCAATGATGTTTCTACACCACAGTGTCCAACCTCTGCTCGCTGCAACAGTCTCTCCAACTTCTGTTCTTCTGTAACAATCCTTTTTGCACCTCAGTCCCCAAATTCTGCTCTCTGCAATCGTCCTTCTGCACCCCATTTTCCACTCTCCTCTCTGTAACAATTGTTTTGCGCACCAGTCTCCAACCTCTGCTCTCTCAGACGAATTCTTTTGCAACCCAGTCTCCAACCTCTGCTCTCTGCAACGATTCTTTTGCAACTCAGTCTCCAACCTCTGCTCTCTGAACAGTCCTTCTTCACCTAGTCTGAAAAACTTTGCTCTCTGCAACTATTCTTCTACACCCCAGTCTCCAAACTCTGGCTTTTCTGTAACAGTCCTTCTGCATCTCAGTCTCCATCCTCTGCTATCTGTAACAGTCCTTCTGCACCCCAGTCTTCAATCTCTGCTCTCTGTAAGATCCTTCTTTCACCCAAGTTTCCAAACTCTGCTCTCTGTAACATTTTTTCTCTATCCCAGTCTTCAAACTCTACTCTCTGCAACTGTCTTTCTGCACGCCAGTCTCTAACCTGTGTTCTCTGCAACAGTCCTTCTGAACCCCAGACTCCAGCCTCTGCTCTCTGTAACAGTTCTTCTGAACCTCAGCCTCCAAACTCTTCTCTCTGTAACAGTGCTTCTGCACACCAGTATCCAACCTCTGCTCGCTGTTAAAGGCCTTCTGCACCCCAGTTTCCAAACTGTTCTCTCTGTAACAGGTCTTCTGCGTACTCTGTCTCCAAAGATTTCTCTCTGCAACGATCCTCCTCCAACCCAATATCCAACCTCTGCTCTGTCCAAAAGTTCGTGTGCACCCCAGTTTCCAAACTCTGCTCTGTGTAAGATCTTTCTGCACCCCAGTCTCCAAACTCTGATCTCTGTAACAGGCCTTCTGCACCCCAGTCTCCAACCTCTGCTCTCTGTAAGAATCCTTCTGAACCTTAGTCTCCATGATCTGCTCTCTTCATTGGTCCTACTTTACCGCAGTCTCCAACCTCTGTTGTCTGCAACAGTCCATCAGCAACTCAGTCTCCCAAGTCTGCTCTCTGCAACATTCCTTCTGCACCCCAGTCTTTAACATCTGTTCAATGCAACAGTTCTTCTGCACCCCAGTCTCCAACATCTACTCTCTGAAACAGTCCTTCTCCACCCCAGTCTCCAAACTCTGCAATCGGTAACAGTCCTTCTGTACTGCAGACTCCAACCCCTGCTCTCTGTAACGGTCCTTCTGCAACCCAGTCTCCAACCTCTGCTTTTTGTATCAGTTTTTTTGCACCCAGTCTCCAACCTCTGCTCTCTCTAACAGTTTTTCTGGATCTCAGTCTCCTACCTATGCTCTCCTGCAAAAGTCCTTCAGCACCCCACTCTCCAACTTCTCGTCACTGCAACAGTCCATCTACACACCAGTCTACAAACTCTGCTATGTGCAACAGTCCTTCTGCACCCCAGTCTCCAAACTATGCTTTCTGTAAAAATCCTAACTGCATCTCAGTCTCCAACCTCTACTCTCTTAAACAGTCCTTCTTCAACTCAGTCTCCAATGTCTGCTCTCTGTAAGATCTTTCTGCAACCCAGTCTTCAATCTTCTGCCCCCTTTAACATTCTTTCTGCACCACTTATCAAAATTCTCCTCTTCGTAACAGCCTTCTACACCCCCAGTCTCCAAAGTCTGTTTTCTTATAACAATCCTTCTGCATCCCAGTATCTAACCTCTGCTCTCTACAACGATCCTTCAGCACCCCAGTCTCCACCCTCTGCACTCTGCAACAGTCCGTCTGCATCCCAGTCTCCAACATGTGCTGTATGCAACAGTTCTTCTGCACCTCAGTCTTAAAACTCTGTTCTCTGCAACGATCTTTCTGCAACTCAGTCTCCAACCTCTACTCTCTGTAACAGTCCTTCTGCACCTCAGTCTCCAACATCTGCTCTCTGTACCAGTCCTGCTACACCTCGGTCTACAAACTCTGCTCTTCGTAAGATTCTTCGGCAACCTTGTCTAAAAACTCTGCTCTGTTACAGTTCTTCTGCACCCCAGTCTCCAAACTCTGCTCTCTGTAACAGACCATTTGCACCCAATCTCCAACCTCTACTCTCTGTAACAGTGTTTTTGCAACTCAGTTTCCAACCTCTTCTCTCTGCAACGGTCCTTCTGCACCTAAGTCTCCAGCTCTACTCTCTGTAAAAGTCTTTCTGTACCCCAGTCTCAAACATCTGCTTTCTGCAAAGATCCTTCTGCACCCCATTCTCCAATGTCTACTCTCTGCAAAACTCCTTCTGCACCCCAGTCTCCAACCTCTGCTCTCTGCAACGATTCTCTGCACGCCTGTCTCCAACGACTCTGCTCCTCAACATTCCTTATGCATGCCTGTCTCCAACCTCTGCTTTCTGTCAGAACCTTCTGCACGCCAGTTTAGAAACTCTGCTGTCTGTAACATTCCTACTACACCCCAGGTCTACAACCTAAGCATTCTTCACAGTCCTGCTGCACCCTAGTCTTCAAACTCTGTTCACTGCAACAGACCATCTGCTCCCAGTCTCCAACCTCTGCTCTCTCTAACAGTCCTTTCTGGATCTCTGTCTCTTGACCTGTATGCTCTCTGCAAAAGTCCTTCAGCACCCCAGTCTCCAAATTCTCGTCCTGCAACAGTTCATCTACACCCAAGTCTCCAAACTCTGCTATCTGCAACAGTCTTCTGCAACCCAGTCTCCAAACTATGCTCTCTGTTAAAATCCTACTTCATCTCAGTCTCCAAACCTCTACTCTCTTAAACAGTCCTTCTCCAACTCAGTCTCCAATGTCTGCTCTCTGTAAGATCCTTCTGAAACCCAGTCTCCAATCTCTGCCCCCTTTACATTCTTCTGCACCCCTTATCAAAATTCTCCTCTCCGTAACAGGCCTTCTACACCCCAGTCTCCAAAGTCTGTTTCTATAACAATCCTTCTGCACCCAGTATCTAAACTCTGCTCTCTACAACGATCCTTCAGCACCCCAGTCTCCACCCTCTGCACTCTGCAACAGTCCGTCTGCATCCCAGGCTCCAACATGTGCTGTCTGCAACAGTCCTTCTGCACCTCAGTCTTAAAACACTGTTCTCTGCACGATCCTCGGAACTCAGTCTCCAACCTCTACCTCTGTAACAGTCTTCTTCACCCCAATCTCCAACCTCTGCTCTCTGTAACAGTCCTCCTGTATTACTGTCTCCAAACTTTGCTTTTCTGTAAACGGTCCGTTTGCACCCCAGTCTCTAACCTCTGCTTTCTGTTATCAGTCCTTCTGCACCCAGTGTTTAACCTCTTCTCTCTGTTACAGTCCTTCTGCTCCTCAGTCTCCAAACTCATCTCTCTGCAACAGTCTATCTTCATCCAATCTCCAACACCTGCTACCTGAAACAGTCGTTCTACACCCCAGTCTCCTAACTCTGCTATCTGCAACAGTTCTTCTGCACCACAGTCTCCAACATCTGTTCTCTGAAACAATCCTTCTTAACCTCAGTTCTCAAACTCTGATCTCTTGCAATGGTCCTTCTGCACCCCAGTCTCCAAACTCTGCTCTCTGCAACGATCCTTCTGCACCCAGTCTCCAACATCTGCTCTCTGCAACAGTCCTTCTTTACCTAAGTTTGAGAACTATTCTCTTTGCAACAATCCTTGTGCACCCAGTATCCAAACTCGCTTTCTGTAACAGTATTCTGCCCTCAGTCTCCAATCTCTTCTCTCTGTAACAGTCCTTCTGCACCCCCGTATCCAACCTCTGCTCTCTGTAAGATTCTTCTGCACCCAGTTTCCAAACTCTGCTCTATGTAACATTTCTTTTGGTCCCCAGTCTAGAAACTCTGCTCTCTGTTACAGTTTTTCTGCTCCCCAGTCTCCAACCTCTGCTCTCTTTACCAGTCCTTCTGTACCGCAGTCTCCAACCTCTGCTCTTTGTAACAGTCCTTCTTTTACCACAGTCTCCAAACTCTGCTCTCTGCAACGGTCCTTCTGCACCCCTTCTCCAACCTCTGGTGTCTGCAAGAGTCCTTCAACACCGCAGTCTCAACCTCTGCTCTCTGCAACAGTCATTTCTGCACCACAGTCTCCAACAGTCTGCTCTCTGCAACAGTTCTTCTGCACCCCAGTCTCCAACATATACTCTCTGAAACAGTCCTTCTCCACCACAGTCTCCAACCTCTGCTCTCTGTAACAGTCCTTCTGTACTGCAATCTCCAGCTTCTGCTCTCTGCAACAGTCCTCCTGCACCCCAGTCTCCAACTTCTGCTTTCTTTATCAGTCCTTCTGCACCCCAGTCTCCAATATCTGCTGTCTGTAACAGTCCTTCTGCACCTCAGTCTCCAGCTTCTGCTCTCTGCAACAGTCCTTCTGCACCCCAGTCTCCAAACTCTTCTCTCAATAACAATCTTTCTGTACCTCAGTCTCCAACCTCTACTCTCTGTTACAGTCCTTCTGCATCTCCGTCTCCAACCTCTGCTCTCTGCAACAGTCCTTCTGCACCGCTGTCTCAAATTCTGGTCCCTGCAAGAGTCCCTTCTGCACCTCAGTTCCCAAACTCTGATCTCTGCAATGGTACTTTTTAACCCCTGTCTCCAACCTCTGCTCTCTGTAAAAATTCTACTCCACCCCAGTCTCCACATTTGCTCTCTGCAACGATCCATCTGCACCCTAATCTCCAACTTCTGCTCTCTGCAACAATCCTTCTGCACCTCAGTCTGAAAACTCTTATCTTGGCAACGATCCTTGTGTATCCCAGTCTCCAACCTCTGCTCTCTGTCACGGTCCTCTGCACACCAGTCTCCAACTCTGCTCTTTGTAAAAATCCTTCTGCACCCCAGTCTCACCCTCTGCTCTCTACAACAATCATTTTACACCCCAGACTCCAAACTTTGCTTTTTGAAAAGTCTTCTGCACCACAGTCTCCAACATCTGCTCTCTGCAACAGTCTTATGCACCTTAGTCTGAAAACTCTGGTCTCTGCAACGGTCCTTGCGCACCCCAGTCTCCAACTCTGCACTCTAAAACAGTCCTTCTCTACCCCAGTCTGCAACCTCTGCTCTCTGTAACAGTCCTCGTGTAGTACAGTTTCCAAAATCTGCTCTCTGTAATGGTCCTTCTGCACCCCAGTCTCCAACCTCTGCTCTTTGTAACAGTCCTTCTTAACCTAGTCTCCAAACACTTCTCTCTGCCACAATCCTCCTGCACCAAAGTCTCAAATTATCTACTCCCTGCAACATTCCTTCTGCACCTCAGTCTCTAACCTCTACTCTCTGTAACAGTCCTTCTGCACCTCAGTCTCCAAAATTTCCTCTTTGTATAATTTTTCTGCAACCCAGTCTCCAAACTCTACCCCTCTGTAACAGTCTTCTGCACCCCTTCTCCAAACTATGTTCTCTGTAGCAGTCCTTTTGCACCCAGTCTCAATACTCTGCACTCTACAACGATCCTTCTGCACCCCAATCTCAATCCTCTGCTCTCTACAAAAGTCCTTCTCCACCCCAGTCTCCAAACTCTGCTCTTTGTATCAGTCCTCCTGTAGTGCAGTCTCCAAATCTGCTCTCTGTAACGGTCCTTCTGCACCCCATCTGCAACTCTGCTCTCTGTAACAGTCATATTGTACCTCAGTCTCCAAACTCTGCTCTCCGTAATATCCTTCTGAAACCCTGTCTCCAAATTTTGCTTTCTGTAACAGTTTTTCTGCACCCAGTCTCCAACCTCTGCTCTCTGTAAAAGGCCTTTTGCACCCCATTCTCCAAACTCTGCTCTCTGTAACAGTGCTTCTGCACCTCAGTCTAAAAACTTGCTCTCTGCAACAGTCTTTCTGCCCCCCAGTCTCCAACATCTGCTCTCTGCAACAGTCCTTCTGTACCAAATCTCCAACTTCTGCCTATTTAAAGTCCTACTGTAACGCAGTCTCCAAACTCTCCTCTCTGCAACAGTCCTTCTGCAACCCAATCTCCAAACTGTGCTCTCCGCAATAGTCCTTCTACACCCCAGTGTTTAGCCTCTGCCTCTGCTGCAACAGTCCCTCTGCAACCCAGTCTCCAAACTCTGCTCTCTGTAACAATCCTTCTGCACCTCAGTCTCTTCAACCTCTGCTCTCTGCTACGGTCCTTCTACAACACAGTCTCTAAAAACTACTCTCTGTAAATGTACTTCTGAACCCCTTCTCCAAACTCTGCACTCCGTAATAGGCTACTGTACTGCAGTCTCAAACCTCTGTTCTTTATAACTATCCTTCTGCACCCCAGTCCCCAAAACTCTGCTCTTTGCAACAGTATATCAACATCACAGTCTCCTAGATGTGCTCTCTGGAAAATAACTTCTGCACCTCAGTAAGAAAACTCTGTTCTCTACAACGATCCTTCTGCACCCCAGTCTCCAACCTCTGCTCTCTTTTAACAGTCCTGAAGCACATCGGTCTACAACTCTGCTCTCTGTAAGAGAGTGCAACTTTGTCTAAAAACTCTGCTCTCTGTAGGAGTTCTTCTGCACCACAGTCTCCAACCTCTGCTCTTTGCAACGATCCTTCTGCACCTCAGTCTCGAAACTCTGCTCTCTGTAACAGTCCTTCTGCACCCCAGTCTAAAAACTCTGCCTGTCTTCAACTATCTTTCTGCACACCAGTTCTAACGTCTGCTCTATCCAACAGTCCTTCTGCACCCCAGTCTCAAAACTCTGCTCTCTGCAATGACCCCTCTGTACCCCAGTATCCAACATCTGCTCTATGCAACAGTCCTTCTTCACTTTTATCTCCAACCTCTGCTCTCTGCAACAGTTCTTCTGCACCTCAGTCTGAAAACACTGTTCTCTGCAACGATCCTTCTGCACCCAAGTCTCCAAACTCTGCTCTCTGTAATAGTGCTTTTGCACCTCATGTCTCAAACCACTGCTCTCTGTAAGATCCTTCTGTAAACCTGTCTCCAAACACTTGTCTATGTAACAGTCCCTCTGCACCCCAGTCTCCAACCTCTGCTCTCTGAAACAGCCTTCTAAACCCCAGTCTCCGAACTCCGCTTTCTGCAAAAGTCCTTCTGCACCCCAGTCTCCAACTTCTGTTCTCTTTAACAATCCTCCTTCACCTCAGTTACCAAACTCTGATCTCTGCAATGGTCCTTCTACACTACATTCTTCAACCTCTGATCTCTGTAACAATCCCTCTGCACCATGGTCTCAAACTCTGCTCTCCACAACAATCGTTTGAACCCCAGTATCGAAACTCTGCTCTCTGTAAAAGTACTTCTGATCCCCAGTCTACAACATCTGCTCCCTGCAACAGTCTTTCTGCACCTCAGTCTGACAACTCTGCTCTCTGCAACGATCCTTGTGCATCCCAGTCTCCAAACTCTGCTTTCTCTAACAGTCTTTCTGCACCTCAGTCTCCAACCGCTGCTCTCTGCAACAGTCCTTCTGCACTCAGTCTGAATATTCTGTGCTCTGAAACGATCCTTTAGCACCCCAGTCTCCAAACTCTGCTCTCTGTAACAGTCCTTCTGCACCTCAGTCTTCAACAACTGCTCTCTGCAACAGTCCTTCTGCACCGCAGTCTCCAAACTCTGCTCTCTAGAAACAGTCCTTCTATACACCAGTGTCCGTAATCTACACTCTGCAACAATCCTTCTGCACCCAGTCTCCAAAATTTCCTCTCTGCAAGATCGTTCTGGTCCCCAGTCTCCAAACTCTGCTCTCAGAATCAGTCCGTCTGCACCCCAATCTCCAAACACTGCTCTCTGTAACAGTTTTCTTACACTCAGTCTTCAACAACTGCTCTCTGAGACAGTTATTCTGCACCCCAGTTTGAAACTTCTACTCGCTGTAACAGTCCTTCTGTTCCGCATTCTCCAAACTCTGCTCTCTGCAACTGTCCTTCCGCACCTCAGTCTCCAACCTCTTCTCTCTGCAAAAGTCCTTCTGCACCCCAGTCTCTAACCTCTGCTCTCTGCAACATTACTTCTTCACCCCAGTCTCAAAACTGTGCTCTCTTTAACTGTCCTTCTGCACCCCACTCTCCAACCTCTGCTCTGTGTAACAGTCTCTCTGTACTGCAGTCTCCAACCTCTGCTTTCTGTAACTGTTCTCTTGAACCCAGACCTCCAACCAGACTCCAACCTCTGCTTTCTGTATCAGTCCTTCTGCACTCAAGTCTCCAAACTCTGCTCTCTGTAACAGTCCTTATGAACCTCAGTCTTCAAATTCTTCTCTCTTCAGCCGTTTATCTGCACCCCAATCTACAACCTCTGCTCTATGAAACAGTCCTTCTACACCCAAGTCTTTAACCTCTGCTCTTCAACAGTCCTTCTGTACCTCAGTCTCCAAACTCTGCTCTCTGCATTAGTCTTTCTGGACCTCAGTCTTTAACCCCTACTCTCTGTAACAGTCCTTCTGCACCTCAGTATCCAAACTCTTATGTCTGGAGGATCCTTCTGCAATCCAATCCAAAAACTCTGCTCTCTGTAACAGTCCTACTGCACCCATTCTCCAAATTCTGCTGTCTGTAACAGGCCTTCTGAACCCCAGTCTACAACCTCAGCTCTCTGGAACGATCCTTCTGCACCCAAGTCTCCAAACTCTTCTCTCTGCAATAGTCTTTCTGCACCCCAGTCTCCAACATCAGCTGTCTGCAATAGTCCTTCTGCACCTCATTCTGAATACTCTGCTCTCTGCAATGATCCTTCTGCACCCTAGTCTCCAAACTCTGTTCTATGTAACATTCCTTCTGCACGTCAATCTCCAACCTCTGCTCTCTGTAAGATCCTTATACTACCCAATCTCCAAACTCTGCTCCCTGTAACAGTCCTTATGCCCCCAGTCTTCAACGTTTTCTCACTTTAACAGTCCTTCTGCACCAAAATATCCAACCTCTGCTCTGTGCAACAGTCATTCTGCACCCCAGTCTCCAAACTCTTTTCTCCACAACAGTTCCTCTGTACTACAGTCTTCAACCTCTGTTCTCTATAAGGGTCCTCCTTCACCCTGGACTCCAACCTCTCTGTTCTCTATCAGTCCTTCTGCACTATATTCTGCAAACTCTGCTCTGTGTTTCAGTCCTTCTCCACCTCACTCTGCAACCGCTTCTCTCTGCAACAGTTCTTCTGCACCCCAGTCTTCACCCTTGCTCTCTGCAACACTCCTTCTGCACCCCAGTCTCCAAAATCTGCTCTCTGCAACAGTCCTTCTGTACTGCAGTCTCCAACCTCTGCTCTCTGTAACGGTTCTTCTGCACCCCAGTCTCCAAACTCTGCTTTCTGTATCAGTTTTACTGAAACAGAGTCTCCAGCCCCCACGCTCTGTAACTTTTCTTCTGCACCTCAGACTTCAACCTCTGCTCTCTTTACGATCCTTTTGTAACCCAGTCTCCGAACTCTGCTTTCTGCAATGGTCCTTCTGCACGCCAATCTCCAACCTCTGTTCTCTACAACAGTTATTCTGCACCCCAGTCTCCAACCCCTACTCTCTTTAACGGTCTTTCTGCACCATAGTCTCCACACTCTGCTTTCTGTATCAGTTCTTCTGCACCCCAATTTCCAACCTCTGCTCTCTTTAAAAGTCCTTCTGCACCTCAGTCTCCAAACTCTGCTCTCTTCAACAGTCCTTCTACACCCAAGTCTCCAACCTCTACTCTCTGCAATGATCCTTTTGCACCCCAGTCTCCAAAGTTTGCTCTCTGCATCAGTCTTTCTGCACCACAGTCTGCAACTTCTGGTCTCTATAAGATCCTTCTGCAACCCAGTTTCCAAACTCTACTCTATGACATTCCTTCTGCACCCCAGTCTCCAACCTCTGCTATCTGCAACAGACCTTCTGCACCTCAGTCTCCAAATTCTGCTCTCTGCAACAGTTTTTCTTCACCCAAGTCTCCAACACCTGCTACCTGAACAATCCTCCTTCATCCAAGTCTCCAACTTCTGCTCTATGTAACAGACCTTCTGCACACCAGTGTCCAACCTCTGCTCTCCTCAATGATCCTTCTGCATCCAAGTCTCCAACATCTCTTCTCTGCAACAGTCCTTCTGCACCCAAGTCTCCAACATCTGCTCTCTGCAACAGTTCTTCTGCGCCTCAGTCTGGAAACTCTGCTGTCTGCAACGATCCTTCTGCACCCCAGTCTCCAACCTCTGCTCCTTTTAACAGTCTTGCTGCACCTCGGTCTACAATATCTGCACCCCAGTCTCCAACCTCTGCTCTGTGTAACAGTTCGTCTGCACCCCAGTCTCCAAACTCTGCTCTCTGAAAGATCCTTCTGCACCCCAGTCTTCAAACTCTGATCTTTGTCACAGTCCTTCTTCACCCCAGTCTCCAATCTCTGCTCTCTGTAACAGTCTTTCTGTACCGAAGTCTCTAACTTCTGCTCTATGTAAGATCCTTTTGCACCCCAGTGTCCAAACTCTGCTCTCTGAAACATTTCTTTTCCACCCAAGTCTCTAACCTCTGCTCTCTGCAACGGTCCTTCTGCACCCCAGTTTCCAACCTCTTCTTTCCGAATCAGTCCTTCTGCACCACAGTCTCCAAATTCTGCTCTCTGTAACAGTACTTCTGCACCTCAGTCTCCAAACTCTGCTCTCTGCAACAGTCCTTCTGCACCACAGTCTCCAAATTCTGCTCTCTGTAACAGTACTTCTGCACCTCAGTCTCCAAACTCTGCTCTCTGCAACAGTCCTTCTGTACCCTAGTCTCCAACTTCTGTTCTCTGTAATAGTCCTTCTATACTGCAGTCTCCAACCTCTGCTCTCTATAAGGTTCATTCGAGACCCAAGTCTCCAACCTCTGCTTTCTGTATAAGTCCTTCGGCACCCCAGTCTTCAAGCTCTAATCTCTGTAACAATCCTTGTGCATCTCAGTCTCAAACATCTGCTCTCTGTAACCGTCCTTCTGCACTCACGTCTCCAAACTCTACTCTCTGCAACGGTCCTTCTGCACCCCAGTCTCCAACCTCTGCTCTCTGCAACCGTCCTTCTGCACTCAAGTCTCCAAACTCTACTCTCAGCAACGGTCCTTCTGCACCCCAGTCTTCAACCTCTGCTCTGTGTAACAGTCCTTCTGCATCCCACTCTCCAACATCTGCTCTCTGCAACCGTCCTTCTGCACTCAAGTCTCCAAACTCTACTCTCTGCAACGGTCCTCTGCACCCCAGTCTCCCAACCTCTGCTCTCTGCAACCGTCCTTCTGAACTCAAGTCTCCAAACTCTACTCTCCGCAACAGTCCTTCTGCACCCCAGTCTCCAACCTTGGCTCTCTGCAGCAGTTCTTCTACACTGCAATCTCCAACCTCTACTCTCTGCAACAGTCCTTTTGCACCCCAGTCTCCAACATCTCATCTTGCAACTGTTCTTCTTCACCCCAGTCTCCAACCCCTTCTCCTTGTAAAAGTCCTTCTGTACTGTAGTTTCCAAACACTTCTCTCAGTAACGGTAATTCTGCACCCCTGTCTCAAACCTCTGCTTTCTGTATCAGTTTTTCTGCTCTCAAGTCTACAACCTCTGCTCTCTGTAGCAGTCTTTCTGCACCTCAGTCTCCAATTTCTGCTTTCTGCAACAGTTCTTCTGAATCCCAATCTGCAACCTCTGCTTTCTGCAACAGTCTATCTACACCCAAGTCTCCAACATCTGCTCTCTGCAACAGTCCTTGTGCACGACAGTCTCCAAATCTGCTCTCTGCAACGGTCTCTCTGCACCTCAGTCTTCTACATCTACTCTTCTTAACAGTCCTTCTGCACTTCAGTCTCCAACCTCTGCTCTGTGTAAGTTCCTTATAAAAACCAGTATCAAAACTCTGCTCTCTGTAACAGGCCTTCTGCACCCAACTCTCCAATCTCTGCTCTCTGTAACAGTTCTTCGGCACCCCAGTCTCCACACTCTGCTCTCTGCAACGATCCTTCTGCACTCAAGTCTCCAAACTGTGCTCTCTGCAACAGTCCTTCTCAACCCCAGTTTCCAAACTCTTCTCTCTGTAAGATCCTTCTGCACCCCAGTTTCCAAACTCTTCCCTCTGTAACATTCCTTCTGCACCCCAGTCTCAAACCTCTGCTTTCTGTATCAGTCCTTCTGCAATCAAGTCTCCAACCTCTGCTCTCTGTAACAGTCCTTCTGAAACTCAGTCTCCAAATTCTGCTCTCTGCAACAGTCCTTCTGCACCCCAATCTCCAACCTCTGCTCTCTGCAACAGTCCTTCTACACCCAAGTCTCCAATATCTGCTCTCTGCAACAGTCTTTCTGCACCTCAGGCACCACACTCTGCTCTCTGCATCGGTCTCTCTGCAACCCAGTTTCCAAACTCTTCTCTCTGTAAGATCCTTCTGTGCCTCAGTTTCCAAACTCTTCCTTCTGTAAGATTCCTTCCGCACCCCAGTCTCAGATCTCTGCTCTCTAGAACAGTCCTTCTATACCCCATAATCTATTCTCTTCAACGATCCTTCTACACCCCAGTTTCCAAACTTTTCTCTCTGTAAGATCCTTACACCCCAGGTTCCAACATCTGCTCTCTACAACAGTCTTTCTACACCTCTGTCTCTAAACTCTACTCTCTGAAACTGTTCTTCTGCACCTCAGTCTCCAACCTGTGCTCTCTGTAAGAGTCCTTCTGCACTTTAGCCTCAAACATCTCCTCTCTGCACCCGTCTTTCTGCAACCCAGTCTTTAATGTCTGCACTCTCAACAGTCTTACTGCACCTCAGTCTGAAAACTCTGCTCTCTGCAAGTATCCTTCTGCACCCCAGTCTCCAACCTCTTTTCTCTGTAACAGTCTTACTGCACCTCAGTCTCCAAACTCTGTTCTATATAAGATCCTTCTGCAACCCAGTATCCAAACTCTAGCCTCTGTAACAATCCTCTTTCTCCCCAGTCTCCAAACTCTGCTCTATGTAACAGTCCTTCTGCACCTCAGTCTGCAACCTCTGCTCTCTGCAACAGTCCTTCTGCACCCCAGTCTTCAACCTCTGCTCTCTGCAAAATTCCTTTCTCACCCGAGTCTCTGAAATCTGCTCTTTGCAACAGTACTTTTCTACCGATGTCTCCAACCTCTGTTCTCTGTAAAAGTCCTTCTGCACCTCAGACTCTAACCTCTGATCTCTGCAGCAGTTTTTCTGCTCCCCAATCTCGAACCTCTGCTCTCTGCAACAGTCTTTCTGGACCTCAGTGTCCAAACTCTGTTCTCTGTAAGATCCTTCTGAAACCCAGTCTACAACCTATGCTTTCTGCAATGGTCCTTCAGCACCAAACTCTCCAACCTCTGTTCTCTGAAACATTTATTCTGCACCCCAGTCTCCAACCTCTTCTCTCTATAAAAGTCCTTCTGTACAGCAGTCTCCAACCTCTTTTCTCTGTAAGGGTCCTTGTGCACCCCATCTCCAAACTCTGCTTTCTTTATAAATCCTTCTGCAACCCAGTCTTCAAACTCTGCTTTCTGTATCCAGTGTTCTGCACACCAGGCTTCAATGTCTGCTCTCTGTAACAGTCTTTCTGCACCCCACTCTGCAACCTCTGTTCTCTAGAACAGTCCTTCTATACCCCAGTCTCCATAATCAACTCTGTTCAATGATCTTTCTGCAACCCAGTCTCCAACGTCTGCCCTCTACAAAATTCTTTCTGCACCCCAGTCTCCAGACTTTCCTCTCTGTAACATTCATTCTGCACCCCAGTATACAAGTTTGCTCTCTGCAATGGTCTCTCTGAAGCCCAGTCTTCAACCTTGTTCTCTACAACAGTTCTTCTGTACCACAGTCTTAAAATTCTGTTCTCCATAAGCGTCCTTCTGCACCCCAGTCTCCAACCTTTGCTTTCTGTATCAGTCTTTCTTCACCACAGTCTCCAAACTCTGCTCTCTGTAAAAGTCCTTCTGCACCTCACTTTGAAACTTCTTCTCTCTGCAACAATCGTTCCTCACCCCAGTCTCCAAAATATGCTCTCTGTAACAGTCCTTTTCCACCGCAGTCTCCAACCTCTGCTCTCTGTAACAGTCCTATACTGCAGTCTCCAACCTCTGCTCTCTGTAATGGTCCATCTGCACCCCAGTCTCCAAACACTGCTTTCTTTATCAGTCCTCCTGTACCCCAGTCTCTAAACTCTGCTCTCTGTAACAGTCCTTCTGCACCTCAGACTCCAACCTCTACTCTCTTCAACAGTACTTCTGCACCCTAATCTCCAACCTCTGCTCTCTGCAACAGTCCTTCTGCACCTCAGTGTCCGAACTCTGCTCTCTGTAAGAACCTTATGAAACGCAGTCTCCAACCTCTGCTTTCTGCAATGGTCCTTCTGCATCCCAGTTTCGAACCTCTGCTCTCTGTAAAATTCTTTCTGTACCACAGTTTTAATCCTCTATTTTCTTTAAGGGTCCTTCCGCACCCCAATCTCTAACCTCTGCTTTCTTTATCAGTTCTACTGCTACATATTCTCTAAACTCTGCTCTCTTTAAAAGTTCTTCTGCACCTCAGTCTGTAATCTCTGCTCTCTAACACAGTCCTTCTGCACCCCAGTCTGCAATCTCCGCTCTCTAACACAGTCCTTCTGCACCCCAGTCTCCAACACCTACTCTCTGAAACAGTTCTTCTCCACCCCAGTCTCCAACCTCTGCTCTCGGCAACACTCCATCTGGACGCCAATCTCCAACCTCTACTCTATGCAACAGTCTTCTACACCCTAGTCTCCCATCTCTGCTCTCTGTAACAGGCCTTCTGCACCTCAGTCTAACACCTCTGCTCTCTTTAACAGTCCTTCTGTACCTCAGTCTGAAAATTCTGCTCTCTGCAACGATCCTTCTAAACCACAGACTCCAACCTCTACTCTCTGCAACGATCCTTCTGCACCCAAGTCTCCAAACTCTGTTCTCTGCAACAGTGCTTCTGTAACCCAGTCTCCAACCTCAGCTCTCTGAAAGATCCTTCTGCACCCAAGTCTCCAAACTCTACTCTCTGTAACAATCCTTCTGCACATCAGTCTCCAACCTCTGCTCTCAGCAACGGTCCTTATACACCCCAGTCTCCAACTTCTGTTCTCTGCAACAGCCCTTCTGTACCACAGTCTTCAACATGTGCTCTCTGTAACAGTCCTTCTGTACTGCAGTCTCATACCTCTGCTCTCTGTAACTGTCCTTCTTGACGCCAGTCTCCCACCTGTGCTTTCGGTATCAGTTCTTCTGCACCCCAGTCTCCAAGCTCTGCTCTCTGTAACTTTTCTTCTGCACCTCAGTCTCCAACCTCTGCTCTCTGTATCAGTCCTTCTGCACCCCAGTCTCCAAACTCTGCTCTCTGAAACAGTTCTTCTGCACTTCAGTCTTCAACTACCGCTCTCTGCAACAGTTCTTCTGCACCTCAGTTTCCAACCTCTGCTCTCTCCAACAGTCCTTCTATACCCCAGTCTCTATAATCTGCTCTCTGCACCGATCCTTCTGCACCCCAGTCTTTAACGTCTATTCTGCAACAGTTTTTCTGCAAAGCAGTCTTCAAATTCTGCTCTCTGTCGGATCATTCTGTACCCCAGTTTCCAACATCTGCTCTCTGTAACATTCCTTCTGCACCCCTGTCTCCAACTTCTGCTCTCTGCAATGGTCCCTCTGCACCCCAGTCTCCAACCTTGTTCTCAGAAACACTTCTTCATTACCACAGTCTTCAACCTTTGTTTTCTGTAAGGGTCTTTCTTCACCCCAGTTTCCAAACTCTGCTTTCTGTATCAGTCCTTCTGCACCACAGTCTCCAAACTCTGCTCTCTTTAACAGTTCTTCTGCACCTCACTCTGCAATCTCTGCTCTCTCCAACAGTTCTTCTACACCCCAGTCTCTAACATCTGCTCTTTGTAACAGTCCTTCTGTACTGCAGTCACCAAACTGTGCTCTCTGCAATGGTCCCTTTGCACCCGAGTCTCCAACCGTGATCTCAACAATAGTTCTCTGTACCGCAATCTTCAACCTCTATTCTCTGTAAGGGTCCTTCTCCAACCCAGTTTCTAACCTCTGCTCTCTGTAACAGTCCTTCTGCACCTGAGTCTCTCAACTCTGCGTTATGTATCAGTAATTCTGCACCCCATTCTCCAACCTCTGCTCTCCGTAACAGTCCTTCAGCACCCCAGATTCCAACTTCTGGTTTCTGCAACAGTCCTTCTGCACCCCAGTCTCCAAACTCTGCTCTCTGTTATAATCATTCTGTGCCTCAGTCTCCAACATCTACTCTCTGTAACAGTCCCTCTGCACCTCACTCTCCAACAACTGCTCTCTGTAAGTACCTTCTGCAACCCAGACTCCAAACTCTTCCCTCTGTAACAGTCCTTCTGCACGCCTTCTCCCAACTGTCCTCTCCGTAACAAGCCTTCTCCACCCCAGTCTCTAAAGTCTGTTCCCTATAACAATCTTTCTTCACCCCAGTCTCCAAAATTTGCTCTCTGTAACAGTCCTGCTGCACCTCAGTCTCAAATTCTGTTCTTTGCAACACTCCTTCTGCACTCCAGTCACCACCCTCTACTCTCTGTAACAGTCTTTCTGTACCGCAGTCTTCAAACTCTTCCCTCTGTAACGGTCCTTCTGCACCCCAGTCTCCAACCACTGCTTTCTGTATCAGTCTTTCTGCACTCCAGTCTACAACCTCTGCTCTCTGTAACAGTCATTGTGCACCTCATATCCAAACTCTGCTTTTTGCAACAGTCCTTATGCGCCCCAGTCTCCAACCTCTGCTGTCTGCAAAATTCCTTTTTCGCCCCAGTCTGCAACATGTGCTGTGTGTAACAGTCCTTCTGCAGCCAAATCTCCACCTCTGCTCTCTGCAATGATCCTTCTGTACATCAGTCATAAAACTCTGCTCTCTGAAACAGTTTTTCTGCACCCCAGTCTCCAAACTCTATTCTGTGTAACAGTTCTTCTCCACCTCAGTCTTCAACATCTGCTCTCTGCAAGAGTACTTCTGCACACCAGTCTCCAACATCTGCTCTCTAAACAGTCCTTCTGCACTTCAGTCTCCAAAATCTTCTCCTTGCAACAGTCATTCTGAACCCGAGTGTCCAAACTCTTCTCTCTGCAATGATACTTCTGAACCCCTGTCTCCAACATCTGCTCTTTGAAAGATCCTATTCACCCCAGTTTTTAAACTCTGCTCTCTGTAATTATCCTTCTCCACGCCACTCTCCAAACTCTGCTTTCTTCAACGGTCCTTCTCAAACCTCTGTGCTCTGCAACACTCCTTATGCTCCCCAGTCTCCAAACTCTTCTCTCTGTAACAGTCCTTCAGTACCGCAGTCTCCAAACTCTGCTCTCTGTAAAGGTCATTTTGACGCCAGTCTCCAACCTGTGCTTTCTTTGTCCGTCCATCTGAACCTCAGTCTCCAAACTCTGATCTCTGCAAAAGTTCTTCTGCAACCTATTCTCAAAGTTCTGCTCTCTGAAAAGTCTTTCTGAACAACAGTATCCAACATCTGCTCTCTGAAAAAGTCCTTCTGTACTGCAGTCTCCAACTTCTGCTCTCTGCAACAAACCTTGTGCACCCTAGTCTCCATCATCTGCTCTCTGCAAAAGTCCTTCTCCACCTCAGTCTGAAAATTTTTCTTTCTGCAACAATCCTACTGCACCCCAGACTTCAACATCTGCTCTCTGTAACAGTCCTTACGCACCTCAGTCTCCAACCTCTGCTCTATGTAATATCCTTGTGAAACACAGTCTCCAAAATTTTCTCCCTGTAACAGTCCTTCTGCACCTCAGTCTCCAACCTCTGCTCTCTGTAACAATCGATCTACACCTCAGTCTGAAACCTCTTCTCTCTACATGATCCATCTGAACCCCAGTCTCCAACCACTGTTCTCTGTAACAGTCCTCATGGACCTCAGTCTCCAAACTCTGCTCTCTATAAGATCCTTCTGCCACCCAGTCACCTAACTTTGCTTTCTATAACAGTCTTTCTGCACCCAATCTTCAACCTCTGCTCTATTTAACAGGCCTTCTGCACCCCAGTCTCCAAACTCTGCTCTCTGTAACAGGCCTTCTGCAACCCAGTCTCCAAACGTTTCTCTCTGAAAAAATCATTCTACACTTAAGTCTCCAACATCTGCTCTCTGTAAGATCCTTCTGCAACCCAGTCTCCCAACTCTGCCCTCTCTAACAGTCCTTCTGCACCCCTACTCCAAACTCTCCTCTCCGTAAAAGGTCTTCTGCACACCAGTCTCCAAAGTCTGTTCTCTATAACAAGTTTTCTGCACCCCAGTCTCCAACCACTGCTCTCTGCAACAGTCCTTCTGCGCCCCAGTCTCCAACCTGTGGTCTCTGCAACAGTCCTTCTGCACCTCAGTCTTAAAACGCTGTTCTCTGCTACGATCCTTTTGCACCTCAGTCTTCAAATTCTACTCTCTGTAACAGTCCTTCTGCACCTGGGTCCTCAACATCTGCTGTCTGTTAGATCCTTCTTCAACCAAGTCTCCAAACTCTGTGATCTGTAACAGTCCTTATAGAGCCCTTCTCCACACTCTGCTCTCCGTAATAAGCCTTCTGCACCCCAGTCTCTAACCTCTGCTCTCTGTAACAGACTTTTTGCACCTCAGTCTCCAATCTCTCCTCTCTGAAACAATCCTTCTGCACCCCAGTCTCCAACGTCTCCTCTCCTCAACAAACCTTCTGCACCTCATTCTCCAAATTCTGCTCTTGGCAACAGTCCTTCTTCACCCAAGTCTCCAGACTCTGTTCTCTGCAACAGTCCTTCTACACCCCAGTATTCAACCTCTGCTCTGTGTAACAGTCATTCTGCACCCCAGTCTCCAATCTCTTCTCTCTATAACAATCCTTCTGCACCCAGTCTCCAACCTCTGCTCTCTGTAACAGTTCTTCTGCACCGTATTCTCAAAACTCTGCTCTCTGTTACAGTCTTTCTATACCACAGTCTCCAACATCTGCTCTCTGTAATGGTCCCTCTGTACCCCAATTTCAAACCTCTGCTTTCTCTAACAGTCTTTCTGCACCTCAGTCACCAAACTCTGCTCTCTTTAACAGTCCTGCTGCAATTCAGTCTCCAACCTCTTTTCTCTGTTACAGTCCTTCTGCACCTCAGTCTGAAACCTCTGCTCCCTGGACGATCATTTAGCACCCCAGTCTCTAATCACTGCTCTCTGTAACATTCGTCTTGCACCACAGAAACCAACCAATGCTCACTGTAAGATCCTTCTTCAACCCAGCCTCAAAACTCTGCTCTCTATAACAGTCCTTCTGCAACTCAGTCTCCAACCTCTGCTCTCTGTAGCAGGCCTTATGCACCCCAGACTCCAAACTCTGCTCTCTGAAACAGTCCTTCTGCACGCCAGTCTGAAACCTCTGCTCTCTGTAATGGTCCTTCTGCACCCCAGTCTCTTACCACTGCTTTCTGTATCATAATTCTTCACCCTAGTTTCCAACGTCTGCTCTGTGTAACGATCTTTTTGCATCTCAGTCTTCAACCTCTGCTCTCTGTAAGATCCTTCATCAACCCAGTCTCCAAACTCTGCTCTCTGTAAAAGTCATTCATTACCCCAGGTTCCAAATTCTGCTCTCTGTAACAGTCCTTCTGTACCAGAGTCTCCAACCTCTGCTCTCTGTTAAGGTCCTTCTGCCCCCTAGTCTCCAACATCTGCTTTCTTTCTCAGTCCTTCTGCACCCCAGTCTCAAACCTCTGCTCAATGTAACAGTCTTTCTGCACCTCAGTCTCCAACCTCTGCTTTCTGCAACATTCCTTCTGCACCCAAGTCTTCAAATACTGCTCTCTACAACATTACTTCTGCACCCCAGTCTCCAACCTGTGCTTTCTGCAACGATCCTTCTGCACCTCATTCTCCAAACTCTACTCTCTGCAAAGATCCTTGTAAACCAGAGTCTCCAACATCTTCTCTTTGTAACAGTCATTCTGTACCTCAGTCTCCAATCTCTGCTCTATGAAACAGTCCTTCTGCACACAATTCTCCAACATCTGCTCTCTGAAATAGTCCTTATAAACCCCAGACTCCTACCTCTGCTCTCTGCAAAAGTCCATCTACACCCAAGTCTCTATACTCTGCTCTCCCCAACGATCCTTCTGCACCCCAGTCTCCAAAGTCTGCTCTCTGCAACAGTCCTTCTGTACCTCAGTCTCCAACCTCGTCTCTCTGTAAGACCCTTCTGAAACCCAGTCTGCAAACTCTGCTCTCTGTAACAGTCCTTCTTCACCCCAGTCTCCAAACTCTGCTCTCTGTAACAGGCCTTGTGCAACCGAGTCTCCAAACTCTGCTCTGGGTATCATTTCTTCTGCACCTCAGTCTCCAACCTCTGCTTTATGTAAGGTCTTTCTGCGACCCAGTCTCCAAACTCTGCTGTCTGTAACAGTCCTTCTGCACCTCAGTCTCCACCCTCTACTCTCTGCACATTCCTTCTCCACCCCAGTCTCCAACCTCTGTTCTCTGTAAGATCCTTCTGAAACCCAGTCTCCAAGTCTGCTCTCTGTAACAGTCCTTCTACACCCCAGTCCCCAAACTCTGCTCTCTGTAAGAGGCCTTCTGAACCCCAGTCTCCAAACTCTGCTCTCGGTAACAGGCCATCTGCTTCCCAGTCTCCAATCTCTTCTCTCTGCTCTGTGTAACAGTCCTTCTGCACCCCAGTCTCCAAACGCTGCTCTCTGTAACAGTCCTTCTGCACCCCAGTCTCTAAAATCTGCTCTCTGCAACAGTCCTTCTCCACGCCAGTCTCCAACATCTGCTCTCTGCAACAGTCCTTCTGCTCCCCAGTCTCCAAACTCTGCTCTATGGAACGAACCTTCTGGATCCCAATCTCCAACCTCTGCTCTCTGTAACAGTCCTTCTGCCCCATATACTCCAACCTCTGTTCTCTGTTACAGTCTTTATATACCACAGTCTCCAACCTTTGCTCTCTATAACGGCCCCTCTGTACCCCAATTTCCAACCTCTGCATTCTGTAACAGTCCTTCTGCACCTCAGTCTAAAACCTCTACTCTGTGCACTATCCTTCTGCACCCCAGTCTCCAAAGTCTGCTCTCTGCAGCAGTCCTTCTGTACCTCAGTCTCCAACCTCGGCTCTCTGTAAGACCCTTCTGAAACCCAGTCTGCAAACTCTGCTCTCTGTAACAGTCCTTCTGCACCCCAGTCTCCAAACTCTGCTCTCTGTAACAGGCCTGTGCACCCGAGTCTCCAAACTCTGCTCTGGGTATCATTTCTTCTGCACCTCAGTCTCCAACCTCTGCTTTATGTAAGGTCTTTCTGCGACCCAGTCTCCAAGCTCTGCTCTCTGTAACAGTCCTTCTGCACCTCAGTCTCCAACAACCTCTACTCTCTGCAGCATTCCTTCTCCACCCCAGTCTCCAAACTCTGTTCTCTGTAAGATCCTTCTGAAACCCAGTCTCCAAGTCTGCTCTCTGTAACAGTCCTTCTACACCCCAGTCCCCAAACTCTGCTCTCTGTAAGAGGCCTTCTGAACCCCAGTCTCCAAACTCTGCTCTCGGTAACAGGCCATCTGCTTCCCAGTCTCCAATCTCATCTCTCTGCTCTGTGTAACAGCCCTTCTGCACCCCAGTCTCCAAACGCTGCTCTCTGTAACAGTCCTTCTGCACCCCAGTCTCTAAAATCTGCTCTCTGCAACAGACCTTCTCCACGCCAGTCTCCAACATCTGCTCTCCGCAACAGTAATTCTGCACCCCAGTCTCCAAACTCTGCTCTATGGAACGAACCTTCTGGACCCCAATCTCCAACCTCTGCTTTCTGTAACAGTCCTTCTGCCCCATATACTCCAACCTCTGCTCTCTGTTACAGTCTTTATATACCGCAGTCTCCAACCTTTGCTCTCTATAACGGTCCCTCTGTACCCCAATTTTCAACCTCTGCTTTCTGTAACAGTCCTTCTGCACCTCAGTCTGAAATCTCTGCTCTGTGCACTATCCTTCTGCACCCCAGTCTCCAGTCACTGCTCTCTGTAACATTCGTCCTGCATCACAGTCACCAACCATTTCTCTCTGTAAGATCCTACTGCAACCCAGCCTCAAAAGTCTGCTCTCTATAACAGTCATTCTGCAACCCAGTCTCCAACCTCTGCTCTCTGTAGCAGGCCTTATGCACCCCATTCTCCAAACTCTGCCCTCTGAAACAATCCTTCTGCACGCCAGTCTGCAACCTCTGCTATTTGTAACGGTCCTTCTGCACCCCAATCTCACACCTCTGTTTTCTGTATCATAATTCTTCACCCCAGTCTCAAATGTCTGCTCTGTGTAACAGTCCTTCTGCACCCCAGTCTCCAACCTCTGCTTTCTGCAACATTCCTTCTGCACCCCAGTCTCCAACGTCTGCTCTCTGCAACAGTCCTTCTGCACCCCAGTCTCCAACCTCTGCTTTCTGCAACATTCCTTCTGCACCCCAGTCTCCAACCTGTGCTCTCTGTAACAGTCCTTCTGCACCGCAGTCTCCCACCTCTTCTCTCTGTAAAGATCTTTCTGCAGCCCAGTCTCCACCTCTGCTCTCTTCAAAGATTCTTTTGAAACTGAGTCTCCAACTTCTGCTCTCTTCAACGATCCTTCTGCACCCGAGTCTCCAACCTCTGCTCTCTGTAACTGTTTTTCTGCACCTAAGACTCCAACCTCTGCTCTCTGCAAACGTCCTTCTGCACCCTTGTCTCCAACCTCTTCTCTCTGCAACAATCCTTATGCACTGCAGTCTCCAACATCTGCTCTCTGCAACTGTCTTTCTGCACCCCAGTCTCCAAAGTCTTTTCTCCTTAACACTCCTTCTGCACGGCAGTCTCCAACCTCTGTTCTCTGTAAGGTCGTTCGGCACCCAAGTTTCCAAACTCTGCTCTCTGTAAGATTCTTTCTCTAACTCAGTCTAAAACCTCTGCTTTCTTCAACGGTCCTGCTGCAACCAAGTCTCTAACATCTGCTCTCTGCAACAGTCTTTCTACTCCCAAGTCTCAAAACTCTACTCTCTGTAACAGTCTTTCTGTACCGCAGTCTCCAACCTCTGCTGTCTGTAACGGTCCTTCTGCACCCCAGTCTCAAAACTCTGCTTTCTGTATAAGTTTTTCTGAACCATGGTTTCCAACCTCTGCTCTCTGTAACAGTACTTTTGCACCTCTGTCTGAAACCTCTGAACTCTGCAACCTTATTCTGCACCCCATTCTCTAACCTCTGCTCTCTGTAAAAGTCTTTCTGCACCCAATTCTCTAACCCCTGCTCTATGCAACAGTCCTTCTGTACCACAGTCTCCAACATTTGCTCTCTGTACCGGTCCTTCTGCACCCCATTCTCAAAACTTTTCTCTCTGTAACATTCTTTCTGCACCTCAGTCTCCATCCTCTGTATCTGCAAAAGTTCTTCTGCACCGCAGTCTCAAAACTCTTCTCCCTGCAACAGTTCTTCTGAACTTCAGTATCCAACATCTGCACTCTGAAACAGTTTTCCTATAAACCATTCTCCAACCTCTGCTCTCTGTAACAGTCCTCCTGTATTGCAGTCTCCGAACTCTGCTCTCTGCAGCGGTCCTTCTGCACCCCAGTCTCCAAACTCTGCTTTCTGTATCAGTCTTTCTGAACCCCAGTCTCAAACCTGTGCTCTCTGTAACAGTTCTTATGCACCACAGTCTCCAAAGTCTCCACTCTGCAACAGTCCTTCTTCAAACAAGTCTCAAAAACCTGCTCCCTGAAACAGTCCTTTTTTACCCCATTATCCAACCTCTGCCATCTGCAACAGTCCTTCTGCAACCCAGTCTCCAACCTCTGCTCTCTGTAACAATCTTTCTGCACCTCTGTCTCCACCTCTGCTCTCTGCAATATTCCTACTGCACCTCAGTCTCCAACCTCTCCTCTCTGTAACAGTCCTTCTGCACCTCAGTCTCCAACCTCTGCTCTTTGTATGATCCTTCTGCAACCCGGTCTCCAAACTCTTCCCTCTGTAACATTCGTTCTGCATCCCTTCACCAAACTCTGCTCTCTGTAACAGGCCTTCAGCACCGCAGTCTCCAACCTCTGTTCTCTTTAACAGTCCTTCTGAACCCCAGTCTCAAACCTCTGCTCTATACAAAGATGCTTCTGCACCCCAGTCTCCAAACTCTGTAATCTCCCACAGTCCTTGTGAACCTCAGTGTAAAAACTCGGTTCTCTGAAACGATTTTTCTGCACCCCAGTCTCTAAACTCTGCTCTCTGTAACAGTCCTGTTCCACCTCAGTCTCCAACCTCTGCTCCCTGTAAGATCCTGCTGCAACCCTGACTCCAAACTCTGCTCTCTGTAAAAGTCCTTATGCACCCAGTCTCCAACCTCTGCTCTCTGTAACAGTCCTTCTGAAACTCAGTCTCCAAACTCTGCTCTCTGTAACATTCCTTCTCTACCCCGTCTCCAACCTCTCCTCTCTTCAAAGGTCCTTCTGCACGACAGTCTCCAACCTCTGTTCTCAGCAACAGTCCTTCTGCACCCCAGTCTACAAACTCTGCACTGGGTATCATTTCTTCTGCACCCCAGTCTCCAAACTCTGCTCTGTGCAACAGTTCGTCTGCATCGCAGTCTACATCCTCTGCTCTATCAAAGATCCTTCTGCACCCCAGTCTCCAAACTCTGATCTCTGTAACAGTCCTTCTTCACCCCAATCTCCAACCTCTGCTCACTGTAACAATCCTTCTGCACCTCAGTCTCTAACCACTGCTTTCTGCAAAAATCTTTCTGCACCCCAGTCTCCAACCATTGCTCTCAGTAACATTTCTTCTGCACCTCAGTTTCCAACCTCTTCTCTATGTAAGATCCTTCTGCCACCCAGTCTTCAAACTCTGCTCTCTGTAACAATCCTTTTGCACCCAAGTCTCCAACCTCTGCTCTTTGCAACAGTTCGTCTGTACCCGAGTCTTCAAACTCTGATCTCTGTATGATACTTCTGCCCCCCAATCTCAAAACTCTGATCTCTGTAACAGTTCTTCTTCACCCCAGTCTCCAACCTCTGCTCCCTGCAACAATCCTTCTGCACCCAAGTCTTTAACTTCTGCTCTCTGAAACACTTCTTCTGCACCCCAGTCTTTAAAATCTACTTTCTGAAACAGTCCTTCTGCATCCCATTCTCCAAACTCTGCTCTCTGCAACAGTCCTTCTGTACCCTGGTCTCCAACCTCTGCTTTTTGTAACAGTTCTTATGTACTGCAGTCTCCGACCTCTGCTGTCTGTAAGGTTCATTCTGGACCCACGTCTCCAAACTCTGCTTTTTGTATCAGTCCTTCTGCACTTCAGTCTTCAACCTCTGCTATCTGTAACAGTACTTCTGCATCTCAGTCTCCAAAATCTGCTCTCTATAACAGTCCTTCTGCACCCCAGTCTCCAAAGTGCGCTCTCTGCAACAGTCCATCTACACTCCAGTCTTAAAACTCTGCTCTGTGTAACAGTCCTTCTGCAACCGAGTTTCCAATCTCTGCTCTCTGCAAGGATCCTTCTGCATCCCAGTCTCCAACATCTGCTCTCTGCAACCGTTCTTCTGCACCCAAGTCTCCAACCTCTGCTCTCTGCAATGATCCATCTGCACAACAGTCTCCAACCTCTACTCTCTGCAATAATCCTACTGCACCCAGGTCGCCAACCTCTGCTCTCTGTAACAATCCTTCTTCACCGCAGACTCCAAACTCTTCTCTATGTAATATTCTTCTGCAACTCAGTCTCCAAACTCTGCTCTTTGTAACAGCCCTTCTGTACCAAGTCTCCAAACTCTGCTCTCTGTAACAGGCCTTCTGCACCCCAGTCTCAAAACTCTGCTCTCTGTATCAGTCCTTCTTCACCCCAGTCTCCAAACTATGCTCTCTTTAACATTCTTTCTGCATCTCAGTCTCTTACCACTGCTCTCTGCAACAGTTCTTCTGAACACCAGTCTCCAACATCTGCACTCTGAAACAGTTCTTCTTCACTCCAGTCTCCAACCTCTGCTCTCTGTAAAAGTCCTCTTGTATTGTAGTCTCCAAAGTCCACTCTTTGTAATGGTTCTTCTGAACCTCAGTTTCCAACCTCTACTTTCTGTATCAGTCCTTCTCTACCCCAATCTCCAACATCTGCTATCTGCAACAGTCCTTCTGCACCGCAGTCTCCAAATTCTACTCTATGCCAAAGTCTTTCTGCACCCAAGTCTCCAACACCTGCACCCTGCAACAGTCCTTCTGCACCCCAGTCTCCAAACTCTGGTCACTTTAACAGTCCTTCTGCGCCTCCGTCTCCAAATTCTGCTCTCTGCAACAGTCCTTCTGCACCCAAGTCTTCAACCTCTGCTCTCTGCAACAGTCCTTCTACACCCCAGTGTTCAACCTCTGCTCTGTGTAACAGTCGTTCTGCACCCCAGTCTCCAACCTCTGCTCATTGTAACAGTCCTTCTGCACCATATTCGCCGACCTCTGCTCTCTGTTACAGTCTTTGTATCCCGCAGTCCCCAACCTCTGCTCTCTGTAACGGTCCTTCTGCACCCCAATTTCTAACCTCTGCTTTCTCTAACAATCCTTCTGTACCTCAGTTACCAAACTCTGCTCTCTGTAACCACCCTTCTGCACCTCAGTCTCCAACCTCTGCTCTCTGTAACAGTCCTTCTGCACCTCAGTCTTAAACCTCTGCTCTCTGCACGATCCTTCTGCACCCCAGTCTCCAAACACTGCTCTCTGTAACTGTCATCTTGCACCTCAGTAACCAACCTCTGCTCTCTGTAAGATCCTTCTGCAACCCAGCCTCAAATCTCTGCTCTCTATAACAGTCCTTCTGCAACCCAGCCTCAAAACTCTGCTCTCTATAACAGTCCTTCTGCAACCCAGTCTCCAACCTCTGCTCTCTGTAGCAGGCCTTTGCACCCCAGTCTCTAAACTCTGCTCTCTGAAACAGTTCTTCTGCACGCCAGATTCCAACCTCTGCTCTCTCTAACGGTCATTCTGAAACCCAGTCTCCCACGTCAGCTATCTGTATCATAATTCTTCACCCCAGTCTGCAAAGTCTTCTCTGTGTAACAGTCCTTCTGCATCTATGTCTCCAAACTCTGCTCTCTGCAACAGTCCTTCTGCACCCCATTCTCCAACCTCTGATCTCTACAACAGTCCTTCTGCACCTCAGTCTGAAAACTATGCTCTCTGCAACAATCATTCTGCAACCCAGTCTCCAAACTCTGCTCTCTGTAACAGTCCTACTAAACCTCAGTCTTCAAACTCTACTCTCTATAATATCCTTCTGCACACCAGTCTCCAAACTGTGATATCTGTAACAGGCCTTATGCACGCCAGTCTCCAACCTCTGCTCCCTGAAAAAAAACTTCTGCACCCCATTCTCCAAGTTCTGCTCTCTGACAGAGTCCTTCTGCACCCCACTCTAAAACTTCTGCTCTCTGCAACAGTTCTTCTGCACCTAAGTCTTAAGACTCTGCTCTCTGCAACAATCATTCTGCAACCCAGTCTCCAACCTCTGCACTTTGTAACAATCCTTCTGCACCTCAGTCTCCAAACTCTGCTCTCTATAATATCCTTCTGCACACCAGTCTGCAAACTGTGCTATCTGTAACAGTCCTTCTGCACCCCAGTCTCCAACTTCTGCTCTCTGTAACCGGCCTTCAGCACCCCAGTCTCCAAACTCTGCTCTCTGTAACAGACCTTCTTCAACCCAGTCTCCAACCTCTGCTCTCTGTAACAAACCTTCTGCACTTATGTCTCAAAACTCTGCTCGCTGAAATGGTTCTTCTGAACCCCAGTCTCCAACCACTGTTATCTGCAACAGTCCTTCTGCACCCCAGTCTCCAACCTCTGCTGTCTGTAACAGTCCTTCTATACCTCAGTCTCCAAACTCTACTCTCTGTAACGGTGCTTCCGCACCCCAGTCTCCAAACTCTGCTTTGTGTATCAGTCGTTCTGCAACCCAGAATATAACCTCTGCTCTCTGTAAGAGTCCTTCTGCACCTCAGTCTCCAACCTCTGCTCTCTGTAAAAATCTTTCTGCAACTCAATTTCCAACCTCTGCTCTCTGTAAGATCCTTCTGCACCTCAGTATCCAACCTCTTTTCTTAGTAATGATCCTTCTGCCCCTCAGTCTCTAACCAGTGCTCTCTTTAAAAGGCCTTCTGCACTGCAGTCTCTAACCTCTGCTCTCTGTAACAGTTCTTCTGCACCCCAGTCTCCAAGCTCTACTCTCTGTTACAGTCCTGCTGCACTCGAATCAAACCTCTGCACTCTGTAACAATCCTTCTGAACCCCAGTCTCAATACTCTGCTCTCTTTAACAGTTCTTCTGAACCAGAATATCCAAACTCTGCTCTCTGTAACACTCCTTATGTAACCCAGTCTCCATCCACTGCTTTCTCTATGAATCCTTCTGCACCCCAGTTTCCAACCTCTGCTGTCTGTAAAAGTCTTTCTGCACCTCAGTCTCCAACCTCTGCTCTCTGTACGATCCTTCTGCACCTTAGTCTCCAACCTCTTCCCTCTGTAACAGTCCTTCTGCATCCCAGTTTCTAACATCTCGTCTCTGCAATGATCCTTCTTCTCCCCAGTCTTCAAACTCTGCTCTCTGTAACAGTCCTTATGTACCGCAGTTTCCAACCTCTTCTCTCTGTAACGGTCCTTCTGCACCCCAATTTCCAACCTCTTCTTTCTATAATAGTGCTTCTGCACCTCAGTCTGAATCCTCTGCTCTCTGCAACTATCCTTCTGTACCCCAGTCTCCGAACTGTGCTATCTGTAACAGTCTTTCTGCACCCCAATCTCCGACCTCTGCTCTCTGTAACAGGCCTTCTGCACTCCAGTCTCCAACCTCTTCTCTCTGCAATGATCTTTCTGCACCTCAGTTTTCAACCTCTACTGTCTGCAACAGTTAATCTGCACCCCAGTCTCTAACCTCTGCTCTCTGTAAGATTCTTCTGCACCTCATTCTCCAACCTCTACTCTCTGTAACAGTCTATATGCACCCCAGTATCCAACCTCTGCCCTCTGTAAAAATCTTAGGCACCTAAATCTCCAAATTCAGCTCTCTGCATCGGTCTTTCTGCACCCCAGTCTCCAAACTCTGTTCTCTGATACAGTCCTTCTGCACCACAGTCTCCAAAGTCTGCTTTCTATATCAGTTCTTCTGTACCTTAGTCTTCAACCTCTGCTCTCTGTAACAGTCCTTCTGCACCACAGTCTACAACATCTGCTCTCTGTAACAGTCCTTCTGAAACCTAGTCTCCAACCTCTACTCTCTGCAACATTTCTTCTGCACCCCAGTCTCCAACCTGTACTCTCTGTAACTGTCCTTCATCACCTGCGTCTTCAACATCTGCTCTTTGTAAGTATCGTTCTGCACCATAGTCTCCAATCTCTGCTCTCCTCAACGATCATTCCACACCTCATTCTCCAACCTCTGCTCTCTGCAACGATCATTCTGCACCCCAGTCTTCAACCACTGGTCTCTGTAACAGTACTTATGCAGCTCAGTCTCCAACCTATGCTCTCTTTAAGATACTTCTGCACACTAGTCTACAACATCTGCTCTATGCAATGATCCTTTAGAACCCCAGTCTCCAACCTCTGCTCCCTGTAACAGTCCTTCTATACAGCAGTCTCCAAACTCTGCTCTCTGTAAAGGTCCTTCTACACCCCAGTCTCCAACCTCTAGTTTCTGTATTAGTCTTTCTGGACCCCAGTCTCCACCCTCTGCTCTCTGTAACAGTTCTTCTGCACCTCAGTCTCCAAATCAGCACTCTGGAACAGTCCTCTGCACCCCAGTCTCCACCATCTGCTCTCGGTAACAGTACTTCTACACCCCAATCTCCAAACTCTGCTCTCTTTAACACTCCTTCTGCACTCCAGTCTCTACCCTGTGATCTCTGTAACAATTTGTCTGGACATCAGTCTCCAACCTCTGCTCTCTACAATGTTCCTTCTGCTCCTCAGTCTCCAAACTCTACTATCAGTAAAAGTCCTTCTGCATCTCAGTCTCTAAAATTCGCTCTCTGTAAGATCCTTCTGCAACCAATTCTCCAAACTCTGCTCTCTGTAACAGTCCTTCTTCACCCCGATCTCCAAACTCTGCTCTCTGTAACAGTCCTTCTGCACCCCAGTTTTATAACTCTGCTCTCTTTAATAGGCCTTCTGCAACCCAGGATCCAACATCTGCTCTCTGCAACAGTACTTCTGCACCTCAGTCTGAAAACGCTGCTCTCTGCAACAATCCTTCAGCACCACAGTCTTAAACCTCTGCTCTTGTAACACTTCTTCTGCACCTCTGTGCTATCTGTAACAGTCCTTCTGCGCCCCAGTCTCCAACCTCTGCTCTCTGCAACAGTCCTTCTGGACCCAAGTCTCAAAACTCTACTCTCTGTAAGATCCTTCTACACCCAAGTCTCCAAATTCTGGTATCTACAATAGTCCCTCTGAACCTCAGTCTGAAAACTCTTCTCTCTGCAACGATCCTTCTGCAACCCAGTCTCAAAACTCCGCTCTCTTTAACAGTCATTCTGCACCTCAGTCTCCAAACTCTGTTCGCTGTAAGATCCTTCTGAAACCCAGTCTCTAAAATCTGCTCTCTGTTCCAGTCCTTCTGCAACCCAGTTTCAAACCTCTGCTTTCTGTAACAAGCCCTCTGCACACCAGTCTCCAAACTCTGCTCTCTCTAAAAGGCCTTTTGCTACCCAGTCTCCAACCAATTCTCTCTGCAATGATCCTTCTGCACCCCAGTCTCCAAACTCTGCTCTCTGTAACAGTCCTTCTGCACCACAGTCCCCAACCACAGCTCTCTGAAAGATCTTTCTGCACCCCAGTCTACAAACTCTGCTCTCTGTAACAGTCCTTCTGTGCCCCAGTCTCCAACCTATGCTCTCTGTAACAGTCCTTCTGTACTGCAGTCTCCAATCTCTGCTCTCTCTAATGGTCCTTTTCCACGCCAGTCTTTTACCTCTGCTTTCTGTATCAGTCCTCTGCACCCCAGTCTCCAACCTCTGCTCTGTGTATATTTTCCTCAGCACCGAAGACTCCACCCTCTCTTCTCTGTATCAGTCCTTCTACATCCCAGTCTGCAACCTCTACTCTCTGCAAAAGTTGTTCTGCACCCTAGTATCCAACATCTGATCCCTGCAACAGTCCTTCTATACCCCAGTCTCCATAATCTGCTCTCTGCCATGATCCTTCAGCACCCAAGTCTGCAATCTCAGCTCTCTACAACAATCCTTGTTCACCCAACTCTCTAAATTTGCTCTGTGTAAGATCCTACTGTACCCCAGTTACCAAACTCTTCTCTCTGTAACATTCCTTCTTCACACCAGTCTCCAATCTCTGTTCACTGCAATGGTCCCTCTCCACCCCATTCTAAGTCCTTGTTCTCTACAACGGTTCTTCTGTAACGCAGTTTTCAACCTCTGTTCTCTGTGAGGGTCCTCCTGCAACAAATCTTTATACTCTGCTTTCTCTTTTAGTCCTTCAGCACCACAGTCTCCAAACTCTGTTCTCTGTAACAGTCCTTCTGCACCTCACTCTGCAACACCTGCTCTCTGCAACAGTCCTTCTGCACCCCAGTCTTCAACCTCTGCTCTCTGCAACAGTCCTTCTATACCCCAATCTCCAACCTCTGCTCTCTGAAACAGTACTTCTGCACCCAACTCTCCAACCTCTGCTCTCAGAAACAGTCCTTCTGCACCCCAGACTCCAAACTGTGCTCTCTGTAAGATCCTTCTGCACACCTGTCTCCAACCTCTGCTCGCTGTAACAGTCCTTCTGCAACCCAGTCTCCAACCTCTGCTCTCTGCAATGATCATTCTGCACCCTGTCTCCAACTTCGGCTTGCTGCATCAGTTTTCGTGCACCCAGTCTTCAACATCTGCTCTCTGCAACAGTTTTTCTGCACCCCAGTCTAAAACCTCTGCTTTCTGTAACAGTCCTTCTGTACCTCAGTCTTCAAACTCTGCTTGCTGTAAGACTCTTCTGAAACCCAGTCTTTAAACTCTGCTCATTGTAACAGTGCTTCTGCACTCCAGTCTCCAACATCCACTCTCTGTAATAGGCCTTCTTTACCCCAGTCTCCAACCTCTGCTCTCTTTAGAGGCCTTTTGCTACCCAGTCTCCAACGTCTGCTGTATTCAAAATTCCTTCTGCACCCCAGTCTCCAACGTGTGCTCTCTGTAACAGTACTCCTGTTCCCACGTCTCCAACCTCTGCTCTCTGTAACACTACTTCTGTACTGGAGTCTCCAAAATCTCTTCTCAGCAAAAGTGCTTTTTCACCCGAGTCTCTAAACTCTTCCTTCTGTAACACTTCTTCTGTAAAGGACTCTCTAACCTCTGCACTCTGTAACGGTTCTTATGCACCCCAATCTTCAACATCTTCTTTCTTTATAAGTCCTTCTACACCCCAGTCTTTAACCTCTGCTCTCTTTAACAGTCCTTCTGCACCTCAGTCTTCAACCTCTGCTCTCTGCCGAATTCCTATTGCACCCAGTCTCCAACCTCTGCTTTTTTAAACAGTACTTCTGCTTCCCAGTCTCCAACCTCTGCTCTCTGTAACACTACTTCTGTACCAGAGTCTGCAACATCTGTTCTCAGCAACAGTACTTTTGCACTCCAGTCTCCAAACTCTGCTCTCTGTAACACTCCTTCTGCACCGGAGTCTCCAACCTCTGCTCTCTGTAACGGTTCTTATGCACCCCAGTCTCCAAAATCTGCTTTCTCTATAAGTCCTTCTGCACCCCAGTCTTTAACCTCTGCTCTCTTTAACAGTCCTTCTGCACCTCAGTCTCCAACCTCTGCTCTCTGCCAAATTCCTATTGCACCCAGTCTCCAACTGTGCTCTCTGTAACAGTACTTCTGCTCCCCAGTCTCCAACCTCTGCTCTCTTTAACACTCCTTCTGTACCGGAGTCTCCAACATCTGTTCTCAGCAACAGTGCTTTTGCACCCCAGAGTCCAAACTCTGGTCTCTGTAACACTCCTTCTGTACCGGAGTCTCCAACCTCTGCTCTCTTTAACGGTTCTTATGCACCCCAGTCTCCAACATCTGCTTTCTCTATAAGTCCTTCTGCACCCCAGTCTTTAACCTCTGCTCTCTTTAATAGTCCTTCTGCACCTCAGTCTCCGACCTCTGCTTTTTGCCCAATTCCTATTGCACCCAGTCTCCATCCTGTGCTCTCTGTAAAAGTCCTTCTACACCCCAGTCATCAACCTCTGCTCTCTTTCACGATGCTTCTGCACCCCAGTCTCGAACCTCTGCTCTCTGCAACGATCCTCCTGCACATCAGTCTCCAACCTCTGCTCTCTGCAATGATACTTCTGCACCCCAATCTCAAACCTGTCCACTCCGTAACAGTCTTTCTGCACCTCAGTATCCAACCTTCGATCTCTGACCAGTAATTTGCACCCCAATTTTTAACCTCCTCTCTCTACAACAGTCCTTATATACCCAAGTCTCAAAACTCTGCTCTCTGCAGCAGTCCTTCTTCAACCTACTCGCCAAACTCTGCTCTCTGTGAAAGGCCTTCTTCACCCCAGTCTCCAGCCTTTGCTCTCTGTAAGAGTCCTTTTGCACCCCAGTCTCCAAACTCTGCTCTCTGACACGATACTTCTAAACCACAGTCTCCAATGTCTACTCTCTGCAACTGTCTTTCTGAACCCCAGTCTCCAATCTCTGCTCTCTGTAACAGGCCTACTGCACTTCAGTCTCCAACTTCTGCTCTCTGCAACAGTTCTAATGCACCACAGACTCCAAAATCCGCTATCTGCAACAGTCCGTCTGCACCCCAGTCTTCAACCTCTGCTCTCTGTAACAACACTTCTGCACCTCGGTTTCCAAACTCTGTACTCCTCAACGTTACTTCTGAACCTCAGTCTTTAACATCTACTCTCTGTAACAGTCTTTCTGCACCTCATTCTTCAACCTCTGCTCTCTGTAGGATCCTTCTCCAACCTAGTCTCCAAACTCTGCTCTCTGTAACTGTCCTTCTGCACACCAGTCTCCAACATCTGCTCTCTGCACCAATTCTTCTTTAACCCAGTCTCCAACCTCTCCTCTCTGCAACGGTCTTTCTGCACACCAGTCTCCAACATCTGCTCTCTGCACCAATCCTTCTTTAACCCAGTCTCCAACCTCTCCTCTCTGCAACAGTCTTTCTGCACACCAGTCTCAAACATTTGCTCTCTGCAACAGTCCTTCTGCAACTCAGTCTAAGACTTTGCTCTCTGCAACGATCCTTCTGCACCTCATTCTCCTACATCTGCTCTCTGTAAGACCCTTCTACAACCCACTCTCCAAACTCTGCTCTCTGTAACGGTCCTTCTGCAGAATAGTTTCCAACCTCTGCTCTCTGTAACATGAATTTTGCAATCCAGTCTCGAAACTCTGCTCTGTGTAATAGGCCTTCAGAACCCCAGTCTCCAACCTCTTCTCTCTGCAATGATTTTTCTCCACCCCACTCTTCAACCTCTGCTCTCGGAATCAGTCCTTCTGAACTCTAGTTTCCAATATCCTCTCTGTGTAATATCTTCATGTACTCCAGTCTCCAAACTCTGCTCTCTGTAACAATCCTTCTGCACGCCAGTCTTCAACTTCTGCTCTCTACAACAGTTCTTCTGCACCTCAGTCTGAAAACTCTGCTCTCTGCAAGGACCCCTCTGCACCCCAGTCTCCTACCTCTGCTCTGTGTAACAGTCCTGCAGCACCCTAGTCTCAAAACTCTTTTATCTCCTAGGAGAACCGGCGACCCACGGGCAGTTCAGGCCCAGCAACCTGTGGAGAAACAGAGCTGACACACGCACCTGCAGAGAACGCGGTCCTGCAACCCACCAGCAAGACAGGTCTAGCGGCCTGGTGAGGGGCAGGCCCGTCCCCTCCCCCAGTGCCTGCAAGGTTGTTGGGACTGTGACCACCAGCAGATCAGGCCTAGCGGCCTGCTGAGAGGCAGGACCGTCCTCTCCCCCAGTGCCTGCAAGGTAGGCTGGACTGTGACCACCGGCATATCAGACCCAGGGGCTTGTTGCGGGCCGGAGCCGGCCCCAACCCAGTGCCTACAAGGTAGGTGTACCAGGGACCCATCGGGAGGTTAGGCCCAGCAACCTGCGGAGAGATAGAGGTGCCCCTCGTGCCTGCTGGGTAGGCGGACCTTCGACCGGCCAGCAGAGCAGACCTAGGGCCCGCCAGCGTCGTAGACAGATTGCACTAATTGGAGGAGGATCACAGCCACCACCTGTCTTGCAAGGGAGACTTTTCAACTATACAAGAGCAATATAAATAAATAGAGGGAAAATTTCAAAAACACAACAGTTTCACCAAGCAGAAAGAAACGCCAGGAGTATGAAAAGACAAGGAAAGAAAGGAGGACAGGCAATGCAGGTCAACTCAACTCTAGAAGAGGTAATAGCTGCAACAGATGGAATGTCAGACAGAGAGGTCAGGATATACATGCTTCAGATGATCTGGAGTCTCAAGGAAGACATGAGAGCAAAATCAGACAATGAAAGATCACATTGACAAGGAACTACATAAACAAATCCAGGAAGTAAAAGATCAATTTCACAGGGAGATAGAGGAAATAAAAAACAAACAAATAGAAATCCTAGAAATGCAGGAAGCAATAAACCAACTTAAAAACTCAATTGAGAATACTACCAGCAGAGTGGATCACTTAGAAGATAGAACATCAGACAATGAAGACAGAGTATTTCAACTTGAAAAGAACATAGACAGCTCAGCAAGTCTGCTAAGAAACCATGAGCAGAACATCCAAGAAATATGGGATAATATCAAAATACCAAACTTAAGAGTCATTGGGATACAGGAAGGCACAGATCTTCAAACCAAAGGAATAAACAATTTATTCAGTGAAATAATACGAGAAAACTTCTCAGACTTGTAGAATGAGACAGAACCCCAAATCCTAGAAGACTACAGGACGCCGAATGTACAAAATCATAAGAGATCCACACCTAGACACATTATAATGAAGATGTCCAACATACAGAATAAGGAGAGAATTTTAAAAGCTACAAGAGAAAGGACAAATATAATAAACAAATATGGCTGGAAGAACAAACCATATCTCAATAATAACCCTAAATATTAATGGCTTAAACTCACCAATTAAGAGACACAGGCTAGTTGAATGGATCACAAAACAAGACCCAACAATATGCTGCCTACAGGAGACGCATTTGATAGGAAAGCATATACATAGACTGAAAGTGAAAGGTTGGGAAAAATCATATCACTCATATGGACTGAGGAAAAAAGCCGGAGTGTCCATACTCATATCAAATAAAATAGATTTCAAACCAAAGTTAATCAAAAGGGATAAAGAAGGAGAGTACATACTGCTCAAGGGAACCATACACCAACAAGACATAACAATCATAAATATATATGCCCCAAACAACGGTGCTGCTGTGTTTATCATGCAAACTCTTCTCAAGTTCAAGAGTCTAATAGACCACCATACAATAATCATGGGAGACCTCAACACACCTCTCTCACCACTGGACAGATCTTCCAAACAAAAGTTGAATAAGGAAACTATAGAACTCAATAACACAATTAACAACCTAGACTTAATTGACATATATAGAATATACCAACCAACATCAAGCAGCTACACTTTTTTCTCAGCAGCACATTGATCCTTCTCAAAAATAGATCATATATTATGTCACAGGGCAACTCTTAGACAATATAAAGGAGCAGAGATAATACCATGCATCTTATCTGATCATAATGGAATGAAACTAAAAATCAATGATAAAAGAAGCAAGGAAAAATCATGCATCACTTGGAGAATGAACAATAGGTTACTGAATGATCAATGGGTTTTAGAAGACATCAAGGAGGAAATTAAAAAATTCTTAGAGTTTAATGAAAACACAGACACAACATATCGGAATCTATGGGACACATTGAAAGCAGTTCTAAGAGGAAAATTCATTGCTTGGAGTTCATTCCTTAAAAAAAGAAAAAAACAACAAATAAATGATCTCATACTTCATCTCAAAATCCTAGAAAAAAAAGAGCAAAACAACAGCAAAAGAAGTAGAAGGCAAGAAATAATTAAAATCAGAGCTGAAATTAATGAAATCGAAACAAAAGAAACAATTGAAAAAATTGACAAGACGAAAAGTTGGTTCTTTGAAAAGATAAATAAAATTAACAGACCCTTAGCCATGCTAGCAAAGAGAAGAAGAGAGAGAACTCAAATTACTAGCATAAAAGATGAAAAAGGCAAGATCACGACAAACACTTCAGGAATACAGAAGATAATCAGAAATTATTTTGAATCCTTATACTCCAATAAAATAGAAGATAGTGAAGGCATCGATAAATTTCTTAAGTCATATAATCTGCCCAAATTGAGTCAGGAGGATATAGACAACCTAAACATACCAATATCAATTGAGGAAATATAAGAAACCATCAAAAGATTACCATCTAAGAAAAGCCCAGGACCGGATGGGTATACAGCAGAGTTTTACAAAACATTTAAAGAGGAATTAATACCAATACTTTTCAAGCTATTTCAGAAAATAAAAAAAGAGGGAGAACTTCCAAATTCATTCTACGAGGCCAACATCACCCTGATTCCGAAACCAGACTAAGACACTTCAAAGAAAGAAAACTACAGACCAATATCTCTAATGAACCTAGATGCAAAAATCCTCAATAAAATTCTGGAAAATCGGATACAAAAACATATCAAAACAATTGTGCACCATGATCAAGTAGGATTCATCCCTGATATGCAAGGCTGGTTCAATATACGGAAATCAATAAATGTTATTCACCACATCAATAGACTTAAAAATAAGAACCATATGATCATCTTGATAGATGCGGAAAAAGCATTCGACAAAGTACAGCATCCATTTATGTTCAAAACTCTCGATAAACAAGGAATAACAGGAACATACCTCAACATTGTAAAAGCAATTTATGCTAAGCCTCAGGCTAGCATCATTCTGAATGGAGAAAAATTGAAGGCATTCCCTCTAAAATCTGGAACAAGACAGGGATGCCTCTCTCAACACTTCTGTTCAACATAGTTCTCAAAACACTGGCCAGAGCAATTAGACAGATGAAAAAAATTAAAGGTATAAAAATAGGAAAAGAAGAACTTAAATTATCACTATTTGCAGATGACATGATTCTATACCTAGCAAACCCAATAGGGTCTACAAAGAAACTGTTAGAGCTAATAAATGAATTCAGCAAAGTGGCAGGTTATAAAATCAACACGCATAAATCAAAGGCATTCCTGTATATCAGCGACAAATCCTCTGAAATGGAAACGAGGACAACCACTCCGTTAACAATATCCTCAAAAAGAATAAAATACTTGGGAATCAACCTAACAAAAGAGGTGAAAGACTTATACAATGAAAGCTACAGAACCCTAAAGAGAGAAATTGAAGAAGACCTTAGAAGATGGAAAAATATACCCTGTTCATGGATAGGCAAAACTCACATCATCAAAATGGCGATATTACCAAAAGTTCTCTATAGGTTTAATGCAATGCCAATCAAAATCCCAACGGCATTTTTTGTAGAAATAGAGAAAGCAATCATGAAATTCATATGGAAAAATAAAAGACCCAGAATAGCAAAAACAATACTAAGCAGGAAGTGTGAATCAGGTGGTATAGCAATTCCAGATTTCAAACTATACTACAGAGCAATAGTAACAAAAACAGCATGGTACTGGTACCAAAACAGGCGGGTGGACCAATGGTACAGAATAGAGTACACAAAAACCAACCCACAAAACTACAACTTTCTTATATTTGATAAAGGGGCTAAAAGCATGCAATGGAGGAAGGATAGCATCTTAAACAAATGGTGCTGGGAAATCCATATGCAACAAAATGAAATTGAATCCCTTTCTCTCGCCATGCACAAAAGTTAACTCAAAATGGATCAAGGAGCTTGATATCAAATCAGAGACACGGCATCTGATAGAAGAGAAAGTTGGCTACGACCTACATGCTGTGGGGTCGGGCTCCAAATTCCTCAATAGGATACCATTAGCACAAGAGTTAACATCTAGAATCAACAAATGGTACTTACTCAAACTAAAAAGTTTTTTTCTCAGCAAAAGAAACAATAAGAGAGGTAAATAGGGAGCCTACATCATGGGAACAAATCTTTACTCCTCACACTTCAGATAGAGCCCTAATATCCAGAGTATATAAAGAACTCAGAAAATTAGACAATAAGATAACAAATAATCCCATCAACAAATGGGCCAAGGACTTGAACAGACACTTTTCAGAGGAGGACATACAATCAATCAACAAGTACATGAAAAAATGCTCACCATCTCTAGCAGTCAGAGAAATGCAAATCAAAACCACACTAAGATACCATCTCACTCCAGTAAGATTGGCAGCCATTACGAAGTCAAACAACAATAAGTGCTGGCGAGGATGTGGGGAAAAGGGTACACTTGTACATTGTTGGTGGGACTGCAAATTGGTGCAGCCAATTTGGAAAGCAGTATGGAGATTTCTTGGAAAGCTGGGAATGGAACCACCATTTGACCCAGCTATCCCCCTTCTCGGTCTATTCCATAAAGACCTAAAATGAGCATGCTACAGGGACACTGCTACATCGATGTTCATAGCAGCACAATTCACAATAGCAAGACTGTGGAACCAACCTAGATGCCCTTCAATAGACGAATGGTTAACAAATGTGGCATTTATACACAATGGAGTATTACTCTGCATTAAGAAATGACAAAATCATAGAATTTGGAGGGAAATGGATGGCACTAGAGCAGATTATGCTAATCGAAGCTAGCCAAGCCCTAAAAAACAAATGCCAAATGTGTTCTTTGATATAAGGAGAGTAATTAAGAACAGACTAGGGAAGTAGAGCACGAGAAGAAGATCATCATTAAACAGGGTTGAGAGGTGGGAGGGAAAGGGAGAGAGAAGGGAAACTGCATGGAAATGGAACGAGACCCTCAGGGTTATACAAAATTACATACAAGAGGAAGTGAGGGGAAAGGGAAAAATGATACAAGGGGGAGAAATGAATTACAGTAGGGGGGTAGAGAGAGAAGAGGGGAGGGGAGGGGAGGGGAGAGGGGATAGTAGAGGATAGGAAAGGCAGCAGAATACAACAGACACTAGGATGGCAATATGTAAAGCAATGGAAGTGTAACTGATGTGATTCTGCAAGCTGTATATGAGGTAAAATGGGAGTGCATAACCCACTTGAATCAAAATGTGAAATATGATATATCAAGAACTATGTAATGGAGGGGTAAGACAAGATAATACAAATGGAAGGAATGGTTTACAGTAGAAGGGGTAGAGAGAGAAAAGGGGAGGGGAGCGGAGGGGAAGGGGGATAGTAGAGAATAGGACTGACAGCAGAATACATCAGACACTAGAAAGGCAATATGTCAATCAATGGCAGGGTAACAATGGAAGATTGTAATCAATGGAAGATTGCTGATGTGACACAGCAATCTGTATACGAGGTAAATTTGGGAGTTCATAACCCGCTTGAATCAAACAGTGAAATATGATGTATTAAGAACTGTGTAAGGTTTTGAACGACCAACAATAAAAAAAAATTTAAAAAAAACTCTTTTATCTGTAACAGTACTTCTGCTCCCCAGTCTCCAACATCTGCTCTCTGTAACAGTCCTTCTGTATCACAGTATCCAACCTCTGCTCTCTGTAATGGTCCTTCTGCAACCCAGTCTCCTACCTCTGCTTTTTGAATCAGTTTTTCTTAACCCCAGTCTCCAACCTTTGCTCTCTGTATCTCTACTTCTGCACCTCAGTCTCCATCATGTGATTTCTGTAACAGTCCTTCTGCATGCCAGTCTTCAACTTCTGTCCTCTGTAACAGTCCTTCTGCACCCCAGTTTCAAACCTATGCTCTCTGCAACAGGCCTTCTGCATCCCAGTCTCCAAACTCTGCTCTCTGCAACAGTCATTCTGCACCATAGTTACCAACATCTGCTCTCTGCAACAGTCTTTCAGGCTCAAACCTCTACTCTCTGTAACAGTCCTCCTGTACTGCAGTCTCCACCTCTGCTCTCTGTAACCGTATTTCTCCACCCAAGACTCCAAATTCTGCTTTCTGTATCAGTCCTTCTGCACCCAAGTGTCGAAACTCTGCTCTCTGTAAGAGTCCTTCTGGACCTCAGTCTCCAACCTGTGCTCTCAGCAACAGTCCTTCTGCACCCCAGTCTCCAACCTCTGCTCCCTGCAAAAGTACTTCTGCACACCAGTCTTCATCCTCTGATCTCTGTAACAATCCTTCTTCACTTCAGTCTCCAAACTCTGTTCTCTGCAATGGTCCTTCTGCACCTCAGTGTACAACTTCTACTCTCTTTAACACTCCTCCTGAACCTCATTCTCCAAACTCTGCTCTCTGTAGGATGCTTCTCCAACACAGTCTCCAAACTCTGCTCTCTGTAACAGTCCTTCTTCACACCAGTCTCCACACTCTGCTCTTTACAACGATCTTTCTTAACCCCAGTCACCAACCTCTGGTCTCTGCATCAGTCCTCCAGCACTCCAGTCTCCAACATCTGCTCTGTGAAACAGTCCACCTGCAACTCAGTCTGAAAACTCTGCTCTCTTCAATGATCCTTCTGCTCATCAGCCTCCTACCTCTGCTCTCTGTAAGACCCTTCTGCAACCCAATCTCCAAACTCTGCTCTCGGCAACAGACCTTCTGCACCCCAGTCTTCATCCTTTGCTCTCTGTAACAATCCTTCTGCACCCCAGTCTTCTAATACTGCTCTCTTTAATATTTCTTCTGCAACTTAGTCTCCAACCTCTGCTCTCTGCAACCGTCCTTCTGCACCCCAGTCTCTAAACTCTGTTCTCTGCAACAATTCTCATCCATCTAAGTCTCCAACCTCTGCTCTCTGCAACAGTCTTTCTGCACCCCAGTCTCTGAACTCTGCTCTATTTAACAGTTTTTCTGAAACCTAGTCTCCAACATCTGCTCTCTGTAAGAGTCTTTCTGCACCCCAGTATCCACACTCTGCTTTCTGTATCCGTCCTTCTGCACCCCAGTCTCCAACCTCTTCTCTCTGCAACAGTCTTTCTGCACCCTAGTTAGCAACATCTGATCTCGGCAACAATTCTTCTGCACCACAGACTCCAACCACTGCTCTCTGTAAAAGACATTCTGTACTGCAATCCAACCTCTGCTCACTGTAACCGTCTTTCTTCACCACAAACTCCAATCTCTGCTTTCTCTATCAGTCCTTCTGCACCCCAGTCTTCAAACTCTGCTCTCTGTAAGAGTGCTACTGCACATCAGTCTCCAACCTCTTCTCTCTGTAAGATCCTACTGCACCCCAGGATCCAAAATCTGCTCTCTGTATCATGCCTCCTCTACCCCAGTCTCAAACCTCTGTCCTCTGCAACAGTTTTTCTGCTCCCCAGTCTCCAAACTCTGCTCTCTGTAACAGTCCTTCTGTACCGCCGTCTCGAAACTCTGCTCTCTGTAAGATTTTTTTGAAAACCAGTCTCCAAACTCTGCTTTCTGTAACAGTACTTCTGAACCCAGACTCCAAACTCTGCTCTCTGTAACAGTCCTTCTGCACCCAACTCTCCAACCTCTGCTCTCTGTTACAGTCCTTTGGCACCCCCAGTCTCCACCCTCTGATGTCTGTAACAATCTTTCTGCACCCATGTCTCCAACGTCTGCTCTCTGCAACAATCCTTCTTCACCCCAGTCTCCAAACTTTTTTCACTGGAAGATTCTTCTGCACCCCAGTTTCCAAACTCTTCTCTCGGTAACATTCCTGCTGCACCACAGTCTCTAACGTCTACTCTCTGCAATGGTCCCTATGCACCCCAGTCTCCAACCTTGTTCTCTACAACAGTTCTTCGATACCGCAGTCTTCAACCCCTTTTCTCTGTAAGGTACCTTCTGCACCCCATTCTCCAAACTTTGCTCTCTCTAACAGTTGTTCTGCACCTCACTCTGCAACGTCTGCTCTCTGCAACAGTCCTTCTGCACCCCAGTCTCCAAAATCTGCTTTCTGCAACAGTCTTTTTCCACTCCAGTCTCCAACTTCTGCTCTCTGTTACCATCCTTCTGTACGTCAGTCTCAAACCTCTGCTCTCTGTAATGGTCTTTCTGCACTGCAGTCTCCAAACTCTGCTTTCTGTATCAGTCCTTCTGAACCCCGGTCTCTTAACTCTGCTCTCTGTAACAGTTCTTCTGCACCTCAGACTCCAACCTCTGCTCTCTGCAACAGTCCTACTACGCCCCAATCTCCAACCTCTGCTCTCTGCATCAGTTTTCCTGCAGCTCAGTGTCTAAACTCTGCTCTCTGTATGATCTTTCTGAAACCCAGTCTCAAACCTCTACTATCTGCAATGGTCCTTCTGCACCCCACTTTCCAAACTCTGTTCTCAACAACAGTTATTCTGCACCCCAGTCTCCAACCTTTGCTCCCTGTAACAGTTCTTCTGTACCACAGTATCCAACCTCTGTTCTCTGTAAGGGTCCTTCTGCACCTCAGTCTGCAAACTCTGCTCTCTGCAACAGTCCTCCTGCACCCCAGACTTCAACCTCTGCTCCCTGCAACAGTACTTCTGCAGCCCAGTCTCCGAAATCTACTCTCTGCAATATCCTTTTTCCACCCAAATCTTCAACCTCTGCTCTCTGTAACCGTCCTTCTGTACTGCTGTCTACAACCTCTTATCTCTGTAACGGTCCTTCTGCACCCTAGTCTCCAAAAGTCTGCTTTCTGTATCAGACCTTCTGCACCCCGGTCTCTAAACTATGCTCTCTATAACAGTCCTTCTGCACCTCAGACTCCAACCTCTGCTCTCTGCAACAGTCCTACTGTGGCCCAATCTCCAACCTCTGCTCTCTGCAACAGTCCCTCTGCACCTAAGTGTTCAAACTCTCCTCTTTGTATGTTACTTCTGAAATCCAGTCTCCAAACTCTGCTATATGCAATGGTCCTTCTGCACCCTAGTCTTCAACCTCTGTTCTCTACAGCAGTTATTCTGCACTCTAGTCTCTAACATCTGCTCTCTGCAACAGTCCTTCTCCACCTCAGTCTCAAACTTTGCTCTCTGCAACAGTCCTTCTGCACCCCAGTCACCAAGTTCTGCTTTCTGTATCAGTCCTTCTGCACAACAGTCTCAAACCTCTGCTCTCTATAAAAGTCCTCTGCACCTCACTCTCTATTACAGTCCTTCTGCACCTCAGTCTCCAACCTCTGCTCTCTGTAACAGTCCTTCTGTACCTCAGTCTCCAAAGTCTGCTCTCCGTAAGATCCTTTCGCAACCCAGTCTTCAAACACTGCTCTCTGTAACTGTCCATCTGTACCCAAGTCTCCAAGCTCTGCTCTCTGTATTTGGACTTCTGCACCCCAGTCTCAAACCTCTGTTATCTGTATCAGTCCTTCTACATTTCAGACTCCAACCTCTGCTCTCTGCAATGATCCTTCTGCACCCCAATCTCCAAAGTATGCTCGCTGTAAGATCCTTCTGGACACATGTCTCCAAACTCTGCTCTCTGTAACACTCTTCTATACCACAGTCTCCAACTTCTGCTTTCTGTAAGGGTCCTTCTGCACCTCAGTCTCAGACTTCTGCTCTTTACAACACTCCTTCTGCACCCCAGTCTCCAAAGTCTGCTCTCTTTAACAGTCCTTCTGCACCCCAGTCTTCAAACTCTGCTTTCTGTAACCGTCATCTGCATCTCAGTCTCCATCCTCTGCTCTATAAAACAGTTCTTCTTCACCCAAGTCTCCAACATCTGCTTTCTGAGAAACTCCTTCTAAACCTTAGTCTCCAACCTCTGCTGTGTGTTAAAGTCCTTGTAAATCCCAGTCTCCATACTCTGCTCGCCCCAAGGATCCTTCTGCACCCCAGTCTCCATCCTCTTCTCTCTGCAACTCTCCTCCTGAACCCCAGTCTCCATCCTCTTCTCTCTGCAATTCTCCTTTTGCACCCCAGTCTCCAGCATCTGAACTCTGCAACAGTCATTCTCCACCCCAGTCTCCAACCTCTGCTCTCTGTAACAGTCCTTCTACACCCCAGTCTAAAACCTCTGTTCTCTGCAAAAGTTTTTCTGCACCCCAGTCTCCAACCTCTTTTCTCTGTAACCATCCGTCTGAAACTCAGTCTGCAACCTCTGCTCTTTGCAACAGTCCTTCTCCACCCTAGTCTCCAACCTTTGCTCTCTGCAACAGTCCTATTGCACCCCAGTCTCCAACATCGGCTCTCTGCAACAGTCCTTCTCCACCCCAGTCTCCAACCTTTGCTCTCTGTAACAGTTTTTCTGTACTGCATTCTAAAACCTCTGCTCTCTGTAAGGGTACTTCTGCACCTGAGCCTTTAACCTCTGCTTTCTGTGTCAGTCCTTCTGCACCCCAGTCTCAAACCTCTTCTCTGTGTAACTGTCCTGCACTTTAGTCTCCAACCTCTGCTCTCTGCTACAATCTTTCTGGACCCAAATCTCTAACCTCTAATCTCTGCAACAGTCCTTCTACATCCCAGTCTAAAACCTCTGCTCTCTGCAAGAATCCTTCTGAACCCCAGTCTCCAACCTCTGATCTCTGTAACAATCCTTATGCACCTCAGTCTCCAACCTCTGCTCTCTGCAACGGTCCTTCTGCACCTCAGTTTCCAACCTCTACTCTCTGTAACAGTGCTTCTGCGCCTCAGTCTTCATCCTCTGCTCTCTTTAAGATCCTTCTGCAACCCAGTCTCCAATCTCTGCTCTCTTTAGCAGTCCTTCATAACTCCAGTCTCCAAATTCTGCTCTCTTTAACAGGCCGTCTGCACCCCAGTCTCCAACCTCTGCTCTCTGTATCAGTCCATCTGCACCCCAGTCTCCAACGTCTGCTCTCTGCAACGATCCTTCTGCACCCCAGTCTCTAACATCTGCTCTCTGCAACAGTCTTTGTGCAACCCAGTCTACAACATCTGCTCTCTGCAAAAGTTCTTCTTTACCTCAGTCTGAAAACTCTGCTCTCTGCAATAATCCTGGTGCACCCCAGTCTCCAACCTCTGCTCTCTGTAACAGTCCTTAAGCACCTCAGCCTCTAACCTCTGGTTTAAGCAACAGTCCTTCTGAACCACAGTTTGCAACATCTGCTCTCTGCAACATTTCTTCTGCACCCCAGTACCAAACCATTGCTCTCATTAAAATTCGTCTGCACCCCAGTCTCTAACCTCTGCTCTCTGTAACAGTCCTTCTGCACCCCAGTCTTTAAACTCTACTCCCTGCAAAAGTCCTTCTGCACCTCAGTCTCCAACCTCTGCTTTCTGCAACAGTCCTTCTTCAAACAAATCTCAAACCTCTGCTTTTAGCAACATTTCTTCTGCACCCTGGTCTCCAACCTGTGCTCTCTGTAAAAGTCCTTCTGCACCCCAGTCTCCAAACTCTGCTCTCTGTAACTATCATTCTGCATCCCAGTCTCGAACTTCTGCTCTCTGCAATGATCCTTCTGCACCCCAGTCTGAAACCTCTGCTAGCTACAACTGTCCTTGTGAACCCCAGTCTCCAACATCTGCTTCCTGCAACAGTTCTTCTGTATCTCGGTCTGAAAACTCTGCTCTCTGCAATAATTCATCTGCACCCCAGTCTCAAACTTCTGCTCTCTGTAACAGTCCTCCTGTAACTCACTCTCAAATCACTTCTCTCTGCAACAGTTTTTCTACACCCCAGTTTCCATACTCTGATCGCCCCAAGGGTCCCTCTGCACGCCAGTCTCCAAACTCTGTTCTAGACATCGGTTCTTATGAACCCCAGACTCCAACCTCTACTCTCTGTAACAGGCCTTCTGTACCACAGTCTCCAAACTCTGTTCTCTGTAAGGGTCCTTATGCACCCCAGTATCCAAACTCTGATTTCTGTATCAGTCGTTTTGAACCACAGTCTCCAAACTCTGCCCTCTGTAACCGTCATTCTGCAACTCAGTCTTCAACACCTCCTCTCTGCAAAAGTCCTTCTGCACCCCAGACTCCATTCTCTGCTCTCTGCAACAGTCATTTTGCACCCCAGTCTCCAACATCTGCTCTCTGCTACAGTCATTCTCCACCCCAGTCTCCAAACTCTGCTCTCTGCAACAGTCCTTCTACACCCCAGTCTCCATACTCTGCTCACCACAACAATCCATCAGCACCCCAGTCACCAACCTCTACTTTCTACATCAGTTCTTTTGCACCCCAGTATCCAACCTCTGCTCTCTATAACAGTCTTTCTGTACGGCAGTCTCCAACTTCTACTCTCTGCAACAAAACTTCTACACCCCAGTCTCCAACATCTGCTCTCTGCAAAAGTCCTTCTGCACCTCAATCTGAAAATTTTGGTCTCTGCAACAATCCTTCTGCGCCCCAGACTTCAACATCTGCTCTTTGTAACAGTCCTTCTGCACCACAGTTTCAAAACTCTGCTCAATGTAACATCCTTCTGCAACACAGTCTCCAAAATTTGCTCCCCTTAACAGTCCTTCTGCACCTCAGTCTCCAACCTCTTCTCTCTATAATAGTCTATCTACACCTCAGTCTGAAACCTATTCTCTCAGCAGGATCCATCTGAATCTCAGTCTCTAGATACTGCTCTCTGTAACAGTCCTCCTGCACCTCAGTCTCCTAACTCTGCTGTTTGTAAGAACCTTCTGCCACTCAGTCCCTAAATCTGCTCTCTATAACAGTCCTTCTGCACCCCAGTCTTCAACCTCTGCTCTCTGTAACAGGCCTTCTGCACCCCAGTCTCTAACCTCTTCTCTCTGCAACAATCATTCTACACCTAAGTCTCCAACATCTGCTCTCTGTAAGATCTTTCTGCAACCCAGTCTCCAAACTCTGCCCTCACGAACAGACCATCTGCACCCCTTATTTGAACTCTCCTCTTTGTAACAGGCCTTCTGCACCCCAGTCTCCAACCTCTGCTCTCTGCAACAGTCCTTCTGCACCCCAGTCTCCAACCTGTGGTCTCTGCAACAGTCTTTCTGCACCTCAGTCTTAAAACGCTGTTCTCTGCTGCGATCCTTTTGCACCTCAGTCTCCAACCTCTACTATTTGTAACAGTTTTTCTGCACCTGAGTCCCCAAAATCTGCTCTCTGTTAGATCCGTCTTCAACCCAGTCTCTAAACTCTGTGATCTATAGCAGTCCATCTGAAGCTCTTATCCACACTCTGGTCTCCGTAACAGGCGTTCTGCACCCCAGTCTCCAAACTCTGCTCTCTGTAACACTCCTTTTGCACCTCAGTCTTCAACCTCTGCTCTCTGCAAAGATCATTCTGCACCCTAGTCTTCAAAGTCTCCTATCCTCAACAATCCTTCTGAACCTCTGTCTCCAAATTCTGCTCTCTGCAACAGTCCTTCTTCACCCAAGTCTCCAACATCTGCTCTCTGCAACAGTCCTTCTTCACCCAAGTCTCCAACATCTGCTCTCTGCAACAGTCCTTCTACACCCCAGTCTTCAACCTCTGCTCTGTGTAAAAGTCCTTCTGCACCCCAGTCTCCAACCTCTGCTCTCTGTAACAATTTTTCTGCACCGCAGTCTTCACGCTCTGCTCTCTGTAACAGTCCTTCTGCCCCATATACTCCAACCTCTCTTCTCTTTAACAGTCCTTCTGTACCCCAGTCTCAAACCTCTGCTCTCTACAAAGATGCTTCTGCACCCGTCTTCAACCTCTGTAATCTCCCACAGTCTTTCTGAACCTCAGTGTAAAAACTCGGTTCTCTGCAACGATTTTTATGCACCCCAGTCTCTAAACCCTGCTCTCTGTAACAGTGATTCTGCACCCCAGTCTCCAACCTCTGCTCTCTGTAACACTCCATCTGCAACTCAGTCTCCAAACTCTGCTCTCTGTAACATTCCTTCTCTACCCCGTCTCCAACCTCTGCTCTCTGCAACAGTCCTTCTGCACGACAGTCTCCAACCTCTGTTTTCAGCAATATTCCTTCTGCACCCCAGGCTACAAACTCTGCTCTGGGTATCATTTCTTCTGCACCTCAGTCTCCAACCTCTGCTTTATGTAAGGTCTTTCTGCGACCTAGTCTCCAAACTCTGATCTCTGTAACAGTCTTTCTGCACCCCAGTCTCTAACCTCTGCTCTGTGCAACAGTTCATCTGGACCGCAGTCTCTATCCTCTGCTCTCTCAAAGATCCTTCTGCACCCCAGTTTCCAAACTCTGATCTCTGTAACAGTCCTTCTTCACCCCAATCTCCAACCTCTTCTCACTGTAACAATCCTTCTGCACCTCAGTCTCCAACCTCTGCTTTCTGCAAAAATTTTTCTTCACCCCAGTCTCCAAACATTGCTCTCAGTAACATTTCTTCTGCACCTCATTCTCCAACCTCTTCTCCATGTAAATATCCTTCTGCCACCCAGTCTTCAAACTCTGCTCTCTGTAACAGTCCTTTTGCACCCAAGTCTCCAAGCTCTGCTCTGTGCAACATTTCGTCTGTACCCGACACTCCAAACTCTGCTCTCTGTATGATATTTTCTGCACCCGAATCTCAAAACTCTGATCTCTGTAACAGTTCTTCTTCACCCCAGTCTCCAACCTCTGCTCCCTGCAACAATCCTTCTGCACCCACGTCTTTAACTTCTGCTCTCTGAAACACTTCTTTTGGACCCCAGTCGTTAAAAATCTACTTTCTGAAACAGTGCTTCTGCATCCCATTCTCCAACCTCTGCTCTCTGCCACAGTCCTTCTGTACCCTGGTCTTCAACCTCTGTTCTTTGTATCAGTTCTTATGTACTGCAGTCTCTAATGTCTGCTGTCTGTAGGTTCATTCTGGACCCAAGTCTCCAACTCTGCTTTCTGTATCAGTCCATCTGCACTTCAGTCTCCAACCTCTGCTTTCTGTAACAGTACTTCTGAAACTCAGTCTCCAAAATTTGCTCTCTATAACAGTCCTTCTGCACCCCAGTCTCAAAAGTGTGCTCTCTGCAACACTCCATCTACACTCCAGTCTTCAACCTCTGCTCTGTTTAACAGTCCTTCTGCAAACCAGTTTCCAATCTCTGCTCTCTGCAAAGATCCTTCTGCATCCCAGTCTCCAACATCTGCTCTCTGCAACTGTCCTTCTGCACCCAAATCTCCAACCTCTGCTCCTGCAATGATCCTTCTGCACAACAGTCTCCAACCTCTACTCTCTGCAATAATCCTACGGCACTCCATTTGCCAACCTCTGCTCTCTGTAACAATCCTTCTTCACCGCAATCTCCAAACTCTGCTCTATGTAATATTCTTCTGCAACCCAGCCTCCAAACTCTGCTCTTTGTAACAGCCCATTTGTACCCAGTCTCCAAACTCTGCTCTCTGTAACAGGCCTTCTGCACCCCAGTCTGCAAACTCTGCTCTCTGTATCAGTCCTTCTTCACCCCAGTCTCCAAACTCTGCTCTCTTTAACATTCTTTCTGCATCTCAGTCTCCTACCACTTCTCTCTGCAACAGTTCTTTTGCACACCCAGTCTCCAACATCTGCACTCTGAAACAGTTCTTCTCCACTCCAGTCTCCAACCTCTGCTGTCTTTAAAAGTCCTCCTGTAATGCAGTCTCCAAACTCTGCTCTTTGTAATGGTCCTACTGAACCTCAGTTTAAAAACTCTTCTTTCTGTATCAGTCCTTCTGCACCCCAATCTCCAACCTCTGCTATCTGCAACAGTCCTTCTGCACCACAGTCTCCAAATTCTACTCTCTGCTAAAGTCTTTCTGCACCCAAGTCTCCAACACCTGCTCCCTGCAAAAGTCTTTCTGCACCCCAGTCTCCAAACTCTGGTCACTTTAACAGTCCTTCTGCATCTCCGTCTCCAAATTCTGCTCTCTGGAACAGTTCTTCTGCACCCAAGTCTCCAACCTCTGCTTTCTGCAACAGTCCTTCTACACCCCAGTCTTCAACCTCTGCTCTGTGGAACAGTCGTTCTGCACCCCAGTCTCCAACCTCTGCTCTTTGTAACAGTCCTTCTGCACCATATTCGCCGACCTCTGCTCTCTGTTACAGTCTTTGTATACCGCAGTCTCAAAACTCTGCTCTCTGTAATGGTCCCTCTGCACCCCAATTTCTAAACTCTGCTTTCTGTAACAATCCTTCTGTACCTCCGTCACCAAACTCTGCTCTCTGTAACCATCCTTCTGCACCTTATTCTCCAACTTTGCTCTCTGTAACAGTCCTTCTGCACCACAGTCTTAAACCTCTGCTCTCTGCACGATCCTTCTGCACCCTAGTCTCCAACCACTGCTCTCTGTAACTGTTGTCCTGCACCTCAGTCACCAACCTCTGCACTCTATAAGATCTTTCTGCAACCCAGCCTAAAAACACTGCTGTCTATAACAGTCCTTCTGCAACCCAGCCTCAAAACTCTGCTCTCTATAACAGTCCTTCTGCAACCCAGTCTCCAACCTCTGCTCTCTGTAGCAGGCCTTTGCACCCCAGTCTCTAAACTCTGCTCTCTGAAACAGTTCTTCTGCATGCCAGACTCCAAACTCTGCTCTCTCTAACGGTACTTCTGCACCCCAGTCTCCCACCTCAGCTTTCTGTATCATAATTCTTCACCCCAGTCTGCAACGTCTTCTCTGTGTAACAGTCCTGCTGCATCTCAGTCTCCAAACTCTGCTCTCTGCAACAGTCTTTCTGCACCCAGTCTCCAACCTCTGGTCTCTACCAAAGTCTTCTGCACCCCAGTCTCCAATCTCTGCTTCCTGCAACAATCCTTCTACATCCCAGTCTTCACGTTCTGCTCTCTGGAACACTCTTTCTGCACCCCAGTCTCGAACATCTGCTCTCTGCAACAGTCCTTCTGCACCTCAGTCTGAAAAATCTGCTCTGTGCAACAATCATTCTGCAACCCAGTCTCCAACCTCTGCTCTCTGTAACAGTCCTTCTAAACCTCAGTCTCCAAACTCTGCTCTCTATAATATCCTTCTGCACACCATTCTGCAAACTGTGATATCTGGAACAGGCCTTCTGCACGCCACTCTCCAACCTCTGCTCCCTGAAAGAAAACTTCTGCACACCATTCTCCAAGTTCTTCTCTCTTAACGAGTCCTTCTGCACCCCACTCTAGAACTTTTGCTCTCTGCAACAGTCCTTCTGCACCTAAGTCTGAAAACTCTGCTCTCTGCAACAATCATTCTGCAACCCAGTCTCCAACCTCTGCTCTCTGTAACAGTCCTTCTGCACCTCAGTCTCCAAAACTCTGCTCTCTATAATATCCTTCTGCACACCAGTCTACAAACTGTGCTATTTGTAACAGTCCTTCTGCATCCCAGTCTCCAACCTCTGCTCCCTGTAACAGGCCTTCAGCTCCCCAGTCTCCAACCTCTGCCCTCTGTAACAGGATTTCTTCACCCCAGTCTCCAACCTCTGCTCTCTGTAACAAACATTCTGCACTTAAGTCTCAAAACTCTGCTCGCTGAAATGGTTCTTCTGCACCCAAGTCTCCAACCACTGTTCTCTGCAACAGTCCTTTTGAACCCCAGTCTCCAACCTCTGCTGTCTGTAACAGTCCTTCTATACCCCAGTCTCCAAACTCTGCTTTGTGTATCAGTCGTTCTGCAACCCAGAATCCAACCTCTGCTTTCTGTAACAGTCCTTCTGCACCTCAGACTCCAACCTCTGCTCTCTGTAACAGTTTTTCTGCACCCCAGTATCCAACCTATGCTCTCTGTAACTGTCCTGTTGCACCCCAGTTTCCAACCTCTGCTCTCTGTAAGATCCTTCTGCACCTCAGTCTCCAAACTCTGCATTATGAAACGATACTTCTGCACCCCAGTCTTCAAACTCTGCTCTCTGTAACAGTCCTTCTGCACCTCAGTCTCTAACCTCTGCTCTCTGTAAAAATCTTTTTGCAACATAATGTCCAACCTCTGGTCTCTGTAACAGTTTTTCTGCACCTCAGTATCCAACCTCTTCTCTCTGTAATGATCTTTCAGCACCTCAGTCTTCAACAAGTGCTCTCTTTAACAGGCCTTCTGCACTGCATTCTCTAACCTCTGCTCTCTGTAACTGTTCTTCTGCACCCCAGTCTCAAAGCTGTACTCTCTGTTACAGTCCTGCTGCACCCGAATCAAACCTCTGCACTCTGTAACAATCCTTCTGAACCCAAGTTCTCAATACTCTGCTCTCTTTAATAGTTTTTCTGAACCAGAATATCCAAACTCTGCTCGCTGTAACACTCCTTATGCAACCCAGTCTCCATCCTCTGCTTTCTATTAAAATACTTCTGCACCCCAGTGTCCAACCTCTGCTCTCTGTAAAAGTCTTTCTGCACCTAAGTCTCCAACCTCTGCTCTCTGTAACGATCCTTCTGCACCTCAGTCTCCAAACCCTGCTCTCTGTAACGATCCTTCTGCACCTCAGTCTCCAAACTCTGCTCTCTGTAACAGTCTTTCTGCATCCCAGTCTCCAACATCTGCTCTCTGCAATGATCCTTCTTCTCCCCAGGCTCCAACCTCTGCTCTTTGCAATGGTCCTTCTGCACCCAGTCTCCAAACTCTGCTCTCTGTAACAGTCCTTCTGTACCGCAGTCTCCAACCTCTTTTCTCTGTAACGGTCCTTCTGCACCCCAATTTCCAACCTATTTTTTTCTATAATAGTGCTTCTGCACCTCAGTCTGAAACCTCTGCTCTCTGCAACTATCTTTCTCTACCCCAGTCTTCAAACTGTGCTATCTGTAACAGTCTTTCTGCACCCCAGTCTCCAACCTCTGCTCTCTGTAAAACGCCTTCTGCACTCCAGTTTCCAAACTCTGTTCCCTGTAACAGGCATTCTGCACTCCAGTCTCCAAACTCTTCTCTCTGCAATGATCTTTCTGCACCTCAGTTTCCAACCTCTACTCTCTGCAACAGTTAATCTGAACCCCAGTCTCTAACCTCTGCTCTCTGTAAGATTCTTCTGCACCTCAGTCTCCAACCTCTACTCTCTGTAACAGTCTATATGCACCCCAGTATCCAACCTCTGCTCTCTGTAACAATCTTAGGCAACTAAATCTAAAACTTCAGCTCTCTGCATTGGTCCTTCTGCACCCCAGTCTCCAAACTCTGTTCTCTGCAACAGTCCTTCTGCACCACAGTCTCCAAAGTCTGCTTTCTGTATCAGTTCTTCTGTACCCCAGTCTCCAAACTCTGCTCTCTGAAACAGTCCTTCTGCACCTCAGTTTACAACCTCTGCTCTCTGTAACAGTATTTCTGAAACCTAGTCTCCAACCTCTACTCTCTGCAACATTTCTTCTGCACCCCAGTCTTCAACCTGTGCTCTCTGTAACTGTCCTTCTGCACCCCAGTCTCCAACATCTGCTCTCTGTAAGTATCGTTCTGCACCATATTCTCCAACCTCTGCTCTCTGCAACGAGCATTCTGAACCCCAGTCTTCAACCACTGGTCTTTGTAACAGTACTTATGCAGCTCAATCTTCAACCTATGCTCTCTGTAAGATACTTCTGCACACTAGTCTACAACATCTGCTCTCTGCAATGATCCTTCAGAACCCTAGTCTCCAACATCTGCTCCCTGTTACAGTCCTTCTGTACAGCAGTCTCCAAACTCTGCTCTCTGTAACGGTCCTTCTAAACCCCAGTCTCCAAACTCTAGTGTCTGTATTAGTCTTTCCGCACCCCAGTTCCCAAACTCTGCTCTCTGTAACAGTTCTTATGCACCTCAGTCTTCAAACTCTGCTCTCTGTAACACTCCTTCTGCACTCCAGTCTCTACCCTGTGATCTCTGTAACAATTCGTCTGGACATCGGTCTCCAACCTCTGCTCTCTACAATGTTCCTTCTGCTCCTCAGTCTCCAAACTCTACTATCATTAAAGTCCTACTGCACCTCAGTCTCTAAAATTTGCTCTCTGTAAGATCCTTCTGCAACCAATTCTCCAAACTCTGCTCTCTGTAACAGTCCTTCTTCACCCCGATCTCCAAACTCTGCTCTCTGTAACAGTCCTTCTGCACCCCAGTCTTATAACTCTGCTCTCTTTAATAGGCCTTCTGCAACCCAGGATCCAACATTTGCTCTCTGCAACAGTACTTCTGCACCTCAGTCTGAAAACTCTGCTCTCTGCAACAATCCTTCAGCACCCCAGTCTTAAACCTCTGCTCTTGTAACACTTCTTCTGCACCTCTGTCTCCAAAATGCTCTCTATAAGTTCCTTCTGCAACACAGTCTCGAAACTGTGCTATCTGTAACAGTCCTTCTGTGCCCCAGTCTCCAACCTCTGCTCTCCGCAACAGTCCTTCTGGACCCAAGTCTCAAAACTCTACTCTCTGTAAGATCCTTCTACACCCAAGTCTCCAAATTCTGGTATCTGCAACAGTCCTTCTGAACCTCAGTCTGAAAACTGTTCTCTCTGCAACGATCCTTCTGAAACCCAGTCTCCAACCTCCGCTCTCTGTAACAGTCATTCTGCACCTCAGTCTCCAAACTCTGTTCGCTGTAAGATCCTTCTGAAACCCAGTCTCCAAAATCTGCTCTCTATACTAGTCCTTCTGCACCCCAGTCTCAAACCTCTGCTCTCTGTAACAGTCTTTCTGCACCACAGTCCCCAACCTCAGCTCTCTGAAATATCCTTCTGCACCCCAGTCTACAAACTCTGCTCTCTGTAACAGTCCTTCTGCACCCCAGTCTCCAACCTATGCTCTCTGTAACAGTTCTTCTGTACAGCAGACCCAATCTCTGCTCTCTCTAAGGGACCTTCTGCACGCAAGTCTTTCACCTCTGCTTTCTGTATCAGTCCTCTGCACCCCAGTCTCCAAACTCTGCTCTGTGTAACTGTTTTTCAGCACCTAAGTCTCCACACTCTCTTCTCTGTATCAGTCCTTCTACATCCCAGTCTGCAAACTCTGCTCTCTACAACAATCCTTTTGCACCCCAGTCTCCAACCTCTGCTCTCTGCAAAAGTCCTTCTGCACCCTAGTATCCAAAATCTGATTTCTGCAACAGTCCTTCTATAACCCAGTCTCCATAATCTGCTCTCTGCAAGGATCCTTCTGCACCCCAGTGTGCAACTTCAGCTCTCTGCAACAATCCTTGTTCACCCAACTCTCTAAACTTTTCTCTGTGTAAGATCCTACTGTACCCCAGTTACCAAACTCTGCTCTCTGTAACATTCCTTCTTCACACCAGTCTCCAATCTCTGCTCTCTGCAATGGTCCCTCTCCACCCCAGTCTCCAACCATGTTCTCTACAACGGTTCTTCTGTAACGCAGTTTTCAACCTCTGTTCTCTGTGAGGGTCCTCCTGCAACAAATCTTTAAACTCTGCTTTCTCTTTCAGTCCTTCTGCACCACAGTCTCCAAACTCTGCTCTCTGTAACAGTCCTTCTGCACCTCACTCTGCAACACCTGCTCTCTGCAACAGTCCTTCTGCACCCCAGTCTTCAACCTCTGCTCTCTGTAACACTCCTTCTGTACCGGAGTCTCCAACATCTGTTTTCAGCAACAGTGCTTTTGCACTTCAGTTTTCAAACTCTGCTCTCTGTAACACTCCTTCTTTACTGGAGTCTCCAACCTCTGCTCACTGTAACGGTTCTTATGAACCCCAGTCTCCAACATCTGCTTTCTCTATAAGTCCTTCTGCACCCCAGTCTTTAACCTCTGCTCTCTTTAACAGTCCTTCTGCACCTCAGTCTCCAACCTCTGCTTTTTGCCCAATTTCTATTGCACCCAGTCTCCAACCTGTGCTCTTTGTAAAAGTCCTTCTGCACCCCAGTCTCCAACCTCTGCTCTATTTCACGATTCTTCTGCACCCCAGTCTCGAACCTCTGCTCTCTTCAACAATCCTTCTGGACGTCAGTCTACAAACTTTGCTCTCTGCAACGATACTTCTGCACCCCAGTCTCAAACCTCTCCACTCTGTAACAGTCCTTCTGCACCTCAGTCTCCAACTTTCGATCTCTGACCAGTCCTTTTGCACCCCAATTTCCGACCTCTGCTCTCTGCAACAGTCCTAATGTACCCAAGTCTCAAAACTCTGCTCTCTGCAGAATTCCTTCTTCACCCCACTCTCCAAACTCTGCTCTCTGTAACAGGCCTTCTTCACCCCAGTCTCCAACCTTTGCTGTCTGTAAGAGTCCTATTGACCCCAGTCTCCAAACTCTGCTCTCTGACACGATCCTTCTAAACCACAGTCTCCAAGGTCTACTCTTTGCAACTGTCCTTCTGAACCCCGGTCTCCAATCTCTGCTCTCTGTAACAGGCCTTCTGCATTCCAGTCTCCAAACTCTACTCTCGGTAACAGGCCTGCTGCTCCCCAGTCTCCAACCTCTACTCTCTGCAAGGATCCTTATGCATTTTAGTCTCCAAACTCTGCTCTCTGCAACAGTCCTTCTTCACCCCAGTCTCAACCTCAGATCTCTGAATGATCCTTCTGCACCCCAGTCTCCAAACTCTAATTTCTCTAACAATCCGTTTGCACCACAATCTCCATCCTCTGCTCTCAGCAATGGTCCTTATGCACCCTAGTCTCAAATTTCTGTTCTCTGCAACAGTCGTTCTGCACCACAGTGTGAAACATCTTCTCTCTGTAACAGTCTTTCTGTACTGCAGTCTCAAACCTCTGCTCTCTGTAATGGTCCTTCTGCACCCTAGTCTCCCTCCTCTGCTTTCTGTATCAGTCCTTCTGCACCCTAGTATCCAACTTCTCCTCTCTGCAACTTTACTTCGGCACCTCAGTCTCCAACCTCTGCTCTCTGTTTCAGTCTTTCTGCACCCCATTTTTCACACTCTGCTCTCTGTAACTTTAATTCTGCACCTCAGTCTTCAAAAACTGCTTTCTGCAACAGTCCTTCTGCATCCCAGTCTCCAATCTTTGCTCTCTGGAACAGTCCTACTATACCCCAGTCTCTATTATCTGCTCTCTGCAATGATCGTTCTGCAACCCAGTCTCCAACATCTGCTCTCTGCAACAGTCTAACTGCATCCCAGTCTCCAAACTCTGCTCTCTGGAAGATACTTCTGTACACCAGTTTCCAAACTCTGTGCTCTTTAACATTCCTTTTGCACCCTAGTTTCCAGGCTCTGCTCTTTTCAATGGTTTCTCTGCTCCCCAGTCTTCAACATTGTTCTCAACAACAGTTCTTCTATACCGCAGTCTTCAACCTCTGTTCTCTGTAAGGGTCCTTCTGCACCCCAGTCTCCAACCTCAGCTTTGTGTATCAGTCCTTCTGCACCACAGTCTCCAAACTCCGCTCTCTGTAACAGTCCTTCTGCACCTTAGTCGGCAACCTCTGCTATCTGCAACTATCCTTCTGCACCCCAGTCATCAACCTCTGCTCTCTGTAACAGTCCTCCTGTACTTCAGTCTACAACCTCTGCTCTCTCTAACGGTCCTTCTACACTTCAGTCTCCAAACTCTGTGTTATGTATCTGTCATTCTGCACCCCAGTCTCCAAACTTGCTCTCTGTAACCGTCCTTCTTCACCTCAGAATCCAACCTCTGTTCTCTGCAACAGTCCTTCAGCGCCCCAATCTCCAACCTCTGCTCTCTGCAACAGTCCTTCTGCATCTCAGTGTCTAATCTCTGTTCTCTGTAAGGGTCCTTCTGCACCACATTCTCTAACCTCTGCTTTCTGTATCAATCATTCTGCACCACGTTCTCCAAACTCTACTCTCTGTATCAGTCCTTCTGCACCACAGTCTGCAACCTCTGCTCTATGCAATAGTTATTATGCACCCCAGTCTCCAACTTTTGCTCTCTGTAACAGTCCTTCTTCACCTCAGTCTCCAACCTCTGCTCTCTGTAAGTTTCTTCTGCAACCCAATCGACAAACTCTGCTCTCTGTAACAGGCATTCTTCACCCCAGTCTCCACCTCTCCTCTCTGTAAGAGTCCTTCTGCTCCCCAGTCTCCAACCTCTGCTCTGTGAAACGATCCTTCTTAAACCCAGTCTCCAATGTCCTCTCTCTGCAACAGTCCTTTTGAACCCCAGTCTTCAACATCTGCTCTCTGCTACAGTCTCTCTGAACCTCAGTCTGAAACCTCTGCTCTCATCAACGATCCTTCTGCACCCCTGTCTCCAAAGTCTGCTGTTCGAAACAATCCTTCTACACCACAGTCCCCAACCTCATTTCTCTGAAAGATCCTCCTGCACCACATTCTCCAAACTCTCCTCTCTGTAACAGTCCTTCTGCACCCCAGTCTCCTCCTGTGCTCTGTGCATGGATCCTTCTGCTTCTCAGTCTCCAAACTCTGCTCTCTGCAATAATCCCTCTGCACCCCAGTCTCCAAACTCTACTCTCTGTAAAAGTCCTTCTGTACTGCAGTCTCCAACCTCTGCTCTCTGTAAGTTTCCCTCTGCACCCTTGTCTCCAAAATCTGCTTTCTGTATCAGTCCTTCTGTACCCCAGTCTCCAATCTCTGCTCTTTGTAACTGTCCTTCTTCACCTTAGTCTCCATCTTCTGCTCTCTGCTTAAATTATTCTGCACCCCAATCTCCCACCTCTATTCTCTGCAACAGTCCTTCTGCACCACAGTCTGCAACCTCTGCTCTCTGCAATAGTTATTATGCACCCCAGTCTCCGACTTCTGCTCTCTGTAACAGTCCTTCTTCACCTCAGTCTTCAACCTCTGCTCTCTGTAAGTTTCTTCTGCAATCCAGTCGACAAACTCTGCTCTCTGTAACAGGCATTCTTCACCCCAGTCTCCACCTCTCCTCTCTGTAAGAGTCCTTCTGCTCCCCATTCTCCAACCTCTGCTCTGTGCAATCATCCTTCTTAAACCCAGTCTCCAATGTCCGCTCTCTGCAACAGTCCTTTTGAACCCCAGTCTTCAACATCTGCTCTCTGCTACAGTCTCTCTGAACCTCAGAATGAAACCTCTGCTCTCTTCAACGATCCTTCTGCACCCCTTTCTCCAAAGTCTGCTGTTCGAAACAATCCTTCTACACCACAGTCCCCAACCTCATTTCTCTGAAAGATCCTCCTGCACCACATTCTCCAAACTCTCCTCTCTGTAACAGTCCTTCTGCACCCCAGTCTCCTCCTGTGCTCTGTGCATGGATCCTTCTGCTTCTCAGTCTCCAAACTCTGCTCTCTGTAATGATCCTTCTGCACCCCAGTCTCCAAACTCTACTCTCTGTAAAAGTTCTTCTGTACTGCAGTCTCCAACCTCTGCTCTCTGTAAATTTCCCTCTGTACCCTTGTCTCCAAAATCTGCTTTCTGTATAAGTTCTTCTGTACCCCAGTCTCCAATCTCTGCTCTTTGTAACTGTCCTTCTTCACCTTAGTCTCCATCTTCTGCTCTCTGCTTCAATTCTTCTGCACCCCAATCTCCCACCTCTACTCTCTGCAACAGTCCTTCTACACCCCAGTCTAAAACCTCTACTCTCTGCAACAGTCTTTCTGCACCCCAGTCTCCAAACTCTTCTCTCTGTATCAATCCTTTTGCAACTCATTCTCCAACCTGTGCTCTCTGCAACGGTCCTTCTGCACGTCAAAATACAAGCTCTACTCTCTCTAACAGTGCGTCTGCACCTCAGTCTCCAACCTAGCTCTCTGTAAGATCTTTTTGTAACCCAGTATTCAAACTCTGCTATTTGTAACAGTCCTTCTGCACCAAGGTCTCCAACCTCTGTTCTCTGCAATGATATTTCTGCACCACAGTGTCCAACCTCTGCTCGCTGCAACAGTCTCCAACTTCTGTTCTCTGTAACAATCCTTTTGCACCTCAGTCCCCAAATTCTTCTCTCTGCCATCGTCCTTCTGCACCCCATTTTCCAACCTCTCCTCTCTGTAACAATCGTTTTGCGCACCAGTCTCCAAACTCTGCTTTCTGTAACAGTCCTTCTGCATCTCAGTCTCCCACCTCTGCTCTCTGTAACAGTCCTTCTGCACCCCATTCTTCAATCTTTGCTCTCTTTAAGATCCTTCTTGAACACCAGTTTCCAAACTCTGCTCTCTTTAGATTTTTTCTCCACCCCAGTCTCCAAACTCTGCTCTCTGCAACTGTCCTTCTGCATGCCAGTCTCCAACCTGTGTTCTCTGCAACAGTCCTTATGCACCCCAGTCTCCAGCCTTTGCTCTCTGTAACAGTTCTTCTAAACCTCAGTCTCCAACTTCTTCTCTCTGTAACAGTCCTTCTTCACCCCAGTATCCAACCTCTGCTCGCTGTTAAAGGCCTTCTAAACCCCAGTTTCCAAACTCTTCTCTCTGTTACAGGCCTTCTGCTTCCCTGTCTCCAAAGTCTTTTCTTTGCAACGATCCTCCTCTAACCCAGTATCCAACCTCTGCTCTGTGCAAAAGTTTTTGTGAACCCCAGTCTCCAAACTCTGCTCTGTGTAAGATCTTTTTGCACCCCAGTCTCCAAACTCTGATCTCTGTATCAGGCCTTCTGCACCCCAGTCTCCAACGTCTGCTCTCTGTAAGATCCTACTGCAACCCAGTCTCAAATTTCTGCCCACTTTAACATTCTTTCTGCACCCCTTATCAAAATTCTCCTCTCCGTAACAGGCCTTCTACACCCCAGTATCCAAAGTCTGTTTTCTATAACAATCCTTCTGCACCCCAGTATCTAAACTCTGCTCTCTACAACGATCCTTCAGCACCCCAGTCTCCACCCTCTGCACTCTGCAACAGTCTGTCTGCACCCCAGTCTTCAACATGTGCTTACTGCAACAGTCCTTCTGCACCTCAGTCTTAAAACTCTGTTCTCTGCAGCGATCCTTCTGCAACTCAGTCTCCAACCTCTACTCTCTGTAACAGTCCTTCTGCACCTCAGCCTCCAACATCTGCTCTCTGTACCAGTCCTGCTTCACCTCGGTCTACAATCTCTTCTCTTCGTAAGATTCTTCTGCAACGTTGTCTAAAAACTCTGCTCTCTGTAACAGTTCTTCTGCACCCCAGTCTCCAAACTCTGCTCTCTGTAACAGACCTTTTGCACCTCAATCTCCAACCTCTACTTTCTGTAACAGTGTTTTTGCAACTCAGTCTCCAAACTCTGCTCTCTGCAATGGTCCTTTTGCACCTCAGTCTCTAGCTCTACTCTCTGTAAAAGTCTTTCTGTACCCCAGTCTGAAACATCTGCTGTCTGCAACGATCCTTCTTCACCCCATTCTCCAATGTCTACTCTCTGCAAAACTCCTTCTACACCCCAGTCTCCATCCTCTGCTCTCTGCAACGATTCTCTGCACGCCTGTTTCCAACGTCTCTGCTCCTTAACAGTCCTTATGCACGCCTGTCTCCAACCTCTGCTTTCTGTCAGAACCTTCTGCATGCCAGTTTAAAAACTCTGCTCTCTTTAACATTCCTACTACACCCCAGTCTCCAACCTAAGCATTCTGCACCAGTCCTGCTGCACCCAGTCTCCAAACTCTGTTCTCTGAAACAGTCCCTCTGCTCCCCAGTCTCCAACCTCTGCTCTCTGCACTCCAGTCTCAAAACTCTGCTTTCTGTATCAGTCAATCTGTACCACTGTTTCCAACCTCGGCTCTGTGTAACAGTCCTTCTGCACCTCTGTCTCCAAACTCTGCTTTCTGCAACCTTACTTCTGCACACAATTCTCTAAACTCTGCTCTCTGCAAAAGTTTTTCTGAACATCAGTCTCCAACTTCTGCTCTCTGCAACAGTCCTACTTTACCCTAGTCTCCAAACTCTGCTCTCTTTAACGGTCCTTCTGCACCCCAGTCTCCAACCTCTGTTTCTGTATCAGTAATTGCACCCCAGTCTCCAACTTTTACTCTCTGTAACATTCTTTCTGCACCTCAGTCTCCAACCTCTGCTCTCTGCGACAGTTCTTCTGCACCCGAGTCTCCAACCTATGCTCTCTTTAAAATTTCTTCTCCACCTTAGTCTCTAACATCTGCACTCTTAAACAGGTCTTCTCTACCCAAGTTTCCAAAATCTGCACTCTGAAACTTTTATTCTCCACCCCAGTCTCCGAACTCATCTCTCTGCAACACTCCTTCTGCACCCAAGTCTCCAACACCTGCTACCTGAAACAGTCATTCTACACCCCAATCTCCAACCTCTGCTATCTGCAACAGTCTTTCTGCACCCCAGCTTCCAGCCTTTGCTATCTGTAACAATCCGTCTGCACCTCAGTCTCCAAACCCTACTCTCTGCAATGGTCCTTCCACACCTCAGTCTGCAAACTCTACTCTCTGTAACATTCCTTCTGCACCTCAGTCTTCCACCTCTGATCTCTGTAAGATCCTTCTGCAACCCAGTCTCCAAACTCTGCCTTCTGCATAGATCCTTCAGAACCCCAGATTCCAAAATCTGCTCTCTGTAACAGTCCTATTTAACCTCAGTCTTTAAACTCTTCTCTCTGTAAGATGCTTCTGCAACCCTGTCTCCAAACTATGCTCTTTGTAACAGTCCTTTTGTACCCCAGTCTCTAAACTTTACTCTCAGCAACAGTCCTTATAAACCCCAGTCTCCAACCTCTGCTCTCTGCAACAGTCCTTCTGCACCACAGTCTCCAACATCTGTTCTCTGAAACAATCCTGCTCTCTGTAACAGGCCTTCTGCACCAAAGTCTTCAACCTCTGCTCTCTTTAACAGCCCTAATGCACACCATTCTCTAACCTCTTCTCTCAGTATCAGTCCTGCACTGCAGTCTCCAAACACTACTCTCTGTAACAGTTTCTCTGCACCACAGTCTTCAACAACTGCTCTCTGCAACAGTCCTTCCCCACCCCAGTCTCCAACCTCTGCTCTCTAGAACAGACCTTCTATACTCCATAATCTACTCTCTTCAATGATCCTTCTGCACTCCAGTCTCCAAACTTTCCTCTCTGTAAGATCCTTACACCCCAGGTTCCAACATCTGCTCTCTACAACAGTCTTTCTACACCTCTGTCGCTAAACTCTACTCTCTGAAACTGTCCTTCTGCACCTCAGTCTCCAACCTCTGCTCTCTGTAAGAGTCCTTCTGCACTCTAGCCTCAAACATCTCCTCTCTGCACCCGTTTTTCTGCAACCCAGTCTTTAACGTCTGCACTCTCAACAGTCTTTCTGCACCTCAGTCTGAAAACTCTGCTCTCTGTAAGATGCTTCTGCAACCCTGTCTCCAAACTGTGCTCTTTGTAACAGTCCTTCTGCACCCCAGTCTCCAAACTTTGCTCTAAGCAACAGTCCTTCTGCACCACAGTCTCCAACATCTGTTCTCTGAAACAATCCTTCTTAACCTAGTTTGGAGACTGGGGTGCAGAAGACCTGTTACAACGAGCAGAGGTTGGAGACTGGGGTGCGGAAGACCTGTTACAGAGAACAGAGTTTGGATACTGGGGTGCAAAAGGGCCGTTGAAGAGGGATGAGGTTGGAGACTGAGGTGCAGATTGACTGTTACAAGAGCAAAGTTTGGAAAACAGGGTGCAGAAGGATCTTACAGAGAGCAGAGGTTGAAGACTAGGGTGCAGAAGGACTGTTGCAGAGAGCAGAGGTTGGAGACTGAGGTGCAGAAAAATTTTGCAGAGAGAAGAGGTTGGAGACTGGGGTGCAGAAGGCATGTTACAGAGAGCAGAGTTTGGAGACTGGGTTGCAGGAGACCTGTTACAGAGAGCAAATGTTGGGGACTGGGGTGCAGAAGGATTGCTACAGATAGCACAGTTTGGAGACTGGGGTTTAGAAGGATTGTTGCAGAGAGCATAAGTTTCAGACGGAGGCTTAGAAGGACTGTTACAGAGAGCAGAGTTTGGAAATTGGGGTGTAGAAGGACCGTTATAGAAAACCTCTGCTCTCTGCTACAGTCCTTCTGCACCCCAGTCTCCAACCTCTGCTCTCTGCAACATCTATTTTGCACCCTAGTCTTTAAACTGTGCTCTCTATAACTATCCTACTGCACCTCGGTCTCCAAAATCTGCTCTCTGTAGCGATCCTTCTGCACCTCAGTCTTCAACCTCTGCTCTCTGCAACGATCATTCTGCACCCCAGTCTCTAACGTCTGTTTTCTGCAATAGTCCTTCTGACCCCAGTCTCCAGCCTCTGCTCTCTGTAACATCCTTCTGCACCCCAGTTTCCTAACTCTGCTCTAGGTGACATTCCTTCTGCACCTCAGTCTCCACCCTCTTCTCTTTGTAACAGTACTTCTGTACCGCAGTCTCCAATCTCTGCTCACTGCAACATTTCTTCTGCACGCCAGTCTACAAACTGTGCTCCTGTATCTGTCATTCTGACCCCAGTCTCCAAACTATGCTCTCTGTATCGATCCTTCTGCACCTCAGTGTCCCACATCTGCTCTCTGAAACGATACTTCTGCACCTTAGTTTCCATCCTCTTCTCTCTGCAACGATCCATCTGCACCCCAGTTTCCAACCTCTGCTCTCTGTAACAGTCTTCTACACTTCAGTCTCCAAACTCTCCTCTCTGTACCAATTCTTCTGCACCTCAGTCTCAAACCTCTGCTCTCTTTAACAATCTTTCTGCACCTCAGTCTCTAAACTCTGCTGTCTGTAACAGGCTTTCTGCACCCCAGTCTCCAATCTTTGCTCTCTGTAACAGTTCTTCTGCTCCCAAATCTTGAAACTCTGCTCTGTGTAACAATCCTTCTGCACCTCATTCTCCAACGTCTGCTCTCTGTAACAGTCATTCTGAACCCTTGTCTCCAACATCTGCTCTCTACAACGGTCCTTCTGCACCAAAGTCTCCAAACTCTACTCTCTCTAACAGTCCTTCTGTACCGCAGTCTCCAACCTCTTCTCTCAATAACTGTCCTTCTTAACCGCAATTGCCAACCTCTGCTTTCTGTAACAGTCGTTTTGCACCTCAGATTCCAACCTCTTCTCTTTGTAACGATCTTTCTGCACCTCAGTCTTTAACTTCTGCTTTCTGCAATGATCCTTCTGCATCTCAGTTTCCAATCTCTGCTTTCTGCAACGATCCTTCTGCACCAGAGTTTCCAACCTCTTAACTTTGTAACAGTCCTTCAACACCTAGTCTCCAAACTCTTCTCTCTGTACCAATACTTCTGCACCTCAGTCTCCAACATCTGCTCTCTCTAACAGTCTTTCTGCACTTCAGTCTCCAACCTCTGCTCTCTGTAACAGGCTTACTGCACCCCAGTCTCCAACCTCTTCTCACTATAACAGTTCTTATGCACCCCAATCTCGAATCTCTGCTCTCTGTAATAGTCTTTCTGCACCCCAGTCTCCAACCTCTTTTCTCTGCAACGATTCTTCTGAACCTCAGTCACCATCCTCTGCTCTCTGAAACAGTCCTTCTGCACCCTAGTATCCAGACTCTGCTCTCTGTAAGATCCTTTTGCATCCCTTTCTCCAAGCCTTCCTCTTTGTTACATTCCTTCTGCACCCCAGTATCCAGCCTCTGCTCTCTCTTAAAGTCATTCTGCACCTCAGTCTCCAACCTTTGCTCTCTGTAATGGTCCTTCTGTACCCCAGTCTCCAACCTCTGCTCTCTGTATCAATCCTTCTGCAACTCAGTCTCCAACGTCTGCTCTCTGTAACAGACCTTCTGCACCCTAGTCTCCAACATCTGCTCAATACAACAGTCCTTCTGCACCAAAGTCTCCAAACTCTGCTCTCTCTAACAGTCCTTCTGTACCGCAGTCTCCAACCTCTTCTCTCTATAACGGTCCTTCTGCACCTCAATTGCGAACCTCTGCTTTCTGTAACAATCCTTCTGCACCTCAGATTCCAACCTCTGCTCTCTATAACAGTACTTCTAAGCCTCAGTCTGATACCTCTGCTGTCTGCAACAATCCTTCTGCACCCCAGTCTCAAAACTGTGCTATCTGTAACAATCCTTTTGCACCCAAGTCTCCAGCCTCTGCTCTCTGCAACAGGTCTTCTGCACCCCAGTCTCCAAACTCTGCTCTCTGAAACAGACCTTCTGCACTCCAGTCTCCAACCTCTTCTCTCTCCAACGATCCTTCTGCACCTCTGTCTCCAACCCCTGTTTTCTGCAACAGTCCTTCTAAACCGAAGTATCCAACCTCTTCCCTCTGCAATGATGCATTCCAGTCTCCAACAACTGCTCTCTGCAACAGTCCTTCTGCACCCCAGTCTCCAACCTCTTCTCTGCTACAGTACTTCTGCACCCCAGTCTTTAACCTCTGCTCTCTGCAACATTTCTTCTGCACCCAAGTCTCCAACCTGTGCTCTCTGTAACTGTCCTGCTGCACCCTGATCTCCATTCTCTGCTCTCTGTCAGAATCATTTTGCACCCCAGTCTCCAATCTCTCCTCTCTGTAAAAGTTTTTCTGCACCAAAGTCTCCAAATTCTGCAATCTGTAACAGTCCTTCTGATCTCCAGTCTCAAACCTCTGCACTCAGTCTCCAACCTCCGCTCTCTTTAATAGTCCTTCTGCACCCAGTCTCCAACATCTGCTCTCTGCAATGATCCTTCTTCTCCACAGGCTCCAACCTCTGCTCTCTGCTATCGTCCGTCTACATCACAGTTTCGAAATCAACTCTCTGTAACAGTCCTTCTGCACCTCAGTCTCCAAACTCTGCTCTCTGAAACAGTCCTTCTGCACCCCTGTCTCCAACCTCTGCTCTCAGTAACAGTTCTTCTGCACCCCAATCTCCAAACTCTGCTCTCTGTAACACTCGTTCTGCACCCCAGTTTCCAAACTCTTCTCTATGCAACGATTTTTCTGCACCTCAGTCTTCAACCTCTGCTCTCTGTAAATGTCCTCCTGCACCTCAGTCTCCATCCTTTGCTCTATGTAATGGTCTTTCTGCACCCCAGTCTCAAATCTCTGCTCTCTGTTACAATCCTTCTGCACCTCTGTCTCCAACGTCTGCTCTCTGTAACAGTCCTTCTGTACCACAGTCTCCAACCTCTTCTCTCTATAATGGTACTTCTGCACCCCAATCGCCAACCTCTGCTTTCTAAAACAGTCCTTCTGCACCTGAGATTCCAACCTCTGCTCTCTGTAACAGTCCTTCTAAGCCTCATTCTGAAACCTCTGCTCTCTGCCACAATCCTTCTAAACCCCAGTCTCCAAACTGTGTTATCTGTAACAATCCATCTGCACCCCAGTCTCAAATATCTGCTCTCTGCACCAGGCCTTCTGCACCCCAGTCTCCAACCTCTGCTTTCTGTAAGATCCTTCTGCACCCCGTTCTCCAAACGTTGCTCTCTGTAACAGTAATTCTGCACCTCAGTCTCCAATCTCATCTCTCTGCAACAGCCCTTCTGCACCTTAGTATCCAACCTCTGTTCTCTGCAGAAGTCCTTCTGCACCCCAGGCTACAAACTCTGCTCTCTGTAACAGTCCTGCACACCAGTCTCCAATCTCTAGTTTCTGTATCAGTTATTCTGAACCTCAATCTAAAACCTCTGCTCTCTGTAACAATCCTTCTGCACCTCAGTCTCCAAACTCTGCTCTCCGACACATTCCTTCTGCACCCCAGTCTCCACCTCTGTTCTCTGCAAAAGTCCTTTTACACACCAGTCTCCAACATCTGCTCTCTGCAATGATCCTTCTGCATCCCAGTCTTTAACATCTGCTCTCTGCAACAGTCCTTCTACACCTGAGTCTCCAACTTCTGCTATCTGCTACAGTCCTTCTGCACCCGAGTCTCCAACCACTGCTTTCTTCAACATTTCTCCTGCACCCCAGTCTCCAACCTGTGATCTCTGTAACTATTCTACTGCACCCCGGTCTCCAAATTCAGCTCTCTGTAGGGATCCTTCTGCACCTGAGTTTCCAACATCTGCTCTCTGCAACGATCCTTCTGCACCCCAGTCTCTAACGTCTGTTCTATGCAACATTCCTTCTGACCCTAGTCTAAAGCCTCTGCTCTCTGTAACATCCTTCTGCACCTCAGTTTCCTCACTCTGCTCTATGTGACATTCCTTCTGCACCCCAGTCTCCACACTCTGCTCTTTTTAACAGTACTTCTGTACCGTAGTCTCCAATCTCTGCTCACTGCAACATTTCTTCTGCACCCCAGTCTCCAAACTGTGCTCTCTGTAACTGTCTTACTGACCCCAGTCTCAAACCACTGCTCTCTGTAACGTTCCTTCTGCACCTCAGTCTCCAACCTCTGCTCTCTGCAACGATACTTCTGACCTCAGTTTCCAACCTCTGCTCTCTGCAACAATCCTTCTGAACCACAGATTCCAACCTCTGCAATCTGTAACAGTCCTTCTACACCTAGTCTCCAAACTCTTCTCTCTGTACCAATACTTCTGCACCTCAGTCTCCAACCTCTGCTCTCTGTAACAGTACTTCTGCACCTCTGTCTCCAACCTCTGCTCTCTGGAACAGGCTTACTGCACCCCAGTCTCCAAATTCTGCTCTCTGTAACAGTTCTTCTGCACCCCAATCTCGAATCTCTGCTCTCTGTAACAGTCTTTCTGCACCCCAGTCTCCAACCTCTTTTCTCTGCAACGATCCTTCTGAACCTCAGTCTCCAACCTCTGCTCTCTGCAACAGTCCTTCTGAACCCAAGTCTCCAACCTGTTCTCTCTGTAACTGTCCTGCTGCACCCCAGTCTTCAACCTCTGCTCTCTGCAACGATCCTTCTGCACCCCAGTCTCCATCCTTTGCTCTCTGTAAGAATCCTTTTGCACCCCAGTCTGGAATCTCTCCTCTCTGTAAAAGTTCTCCTGCACCTAAGTCTCCAAATTCTGCAATCTGTAAAAGTCCTTCTGCACCCCAGTCTCAAACCTCTGCACTCAGAAATGATCTTTCTGCACCTCAGTCTCCAACCTCTGCTCTCTTAAATAGTCCTTCTGCACCCCAGTATCCAACATCTGCTCTCTGCAACAATCCTACTTATCCCCAGGCTCCAACCTCTGCTCTCTACAAGGGTCCTTATACATCCCAGTTTCCAAAATCTGCTCTCTGCAACGGTCCTTCTGCACCCCAGACTCCAAACTCTGCTCTCTGTAACTGTTTTTCTCTTCCGCAGTCTCCAAACTCTTCTCTCTATAATGGTCCTTCTACACACAAATTTCCAAACTTTGCTCTCTGTAACAGTCCTTCTAAGCCTCAGTCTGAAACTTCTGCTCTCTGTAATGATCCTTTTAAACCCCAGTCTCCAAACTGTGCTATCTGTAACAATCCTTCTGCACCCCAGTCCCCAACATCTGCTCTCTGTAACCGGTCTCCTGCAACCCAGTCTCCAAACTCTGCTCACTGTAACAGGCCTTCTGCACCACAGTCTCCAAACTCTGCTCTCTGCAAAAGTCTTTCTACACCCCAGTCTTAAACCTCTGTTCTCTGCAACGATCCTTCTGCATCCCAGTCTCCAACGTCTGCTCTCCGTAAGATCCTTCTGCACCCCGTTCTCCAAACTTTCCTCTCTGTAACAGTCATTCTGCACCTCAGTCTTCAACCTCATATCTCTGCAACGGCCCTTGTGCACCCCAGTATCTAAACTCTGTTCTCTGCAGTTGTCCTTCTGAACCCAGGCTACAAACTCTGCTCTCTGCAACAGACCTTCTGCACCCCAGTCTTTAACCTCTGCTGTCTGCAAACGTCTAATTATACCCCAGTATCCAACATGTGCTCTCTGCAAAGATCTTTCTGCATCTCAGTCTCCAAGTCTGCTCTCTGCTACAGTCCTACTGCACCCCAGTTTCCAACCTATGCTCTCTTAAACATTTCTTCTGCATCCCAGGCTCCAACCTGTGCTTTCTGTAACTATCCTACTGCACCCCGGTCTCCAAACTCTGCTCTCTGTAGAGATCCTTCTGCACCTCACTCTCAAACCTCTGCTCTCTGCAATGTTCCTTCTTCATCCCAGTCTCCAACCTCTGCTCTCTGCTACAGTCCTTCTGCACCCCAGTCTCCAAGCTCTGCTTTCTGTAACAATTCTTCTGATCCACAATATCCAAACTCTACTCTCTGTAACACTCTTTCTGCACCCCAGTCTACTTCCTCTGCTCTCTGCAAGAATCCTTTGACACCCCTGTCCCCAACTTTTCCTCTCTGCAAAAGTCCTTCTGCACCTCAGTATCCAACCTCTGCAATCTGTAATGGTTTTTCTGCACCCCAGTCTCCAAACTCTTCTCTCTGTATCAGTCCTTCTGAACCCAGGTCTCCAAACTCTGCTCTCTACAACATTTCTTCTGCACCCCAGTCTCCAACCTGTGCTCTCTGTGAAAGGCCTTCTGCACCCCAGACTTCTACATCTGCTCTCTGCATCGATCCTTCTCCTATCCAGTCTCCAAACTCTGCTCTCTGTAAAAGTCCTTTTGTATCGCAGTCTCCAACCTCTTCTCTTTGTAATGGTCCATCTGCTCTCTAATTGCCAACCTCTGCTTTCTGTAACAGTCCTTCGGCACCCCAGTCTCCAAATTCTTCTCTCTGCAACGATCTTTCTGCACCTCTGTCTCCAACCACTCCTCTCTGTAAAACTCTTTCTGCATCTCAGTGTCCATTCTTTGCTCTCTCTAATGGTCCTTCTGCACCCCAGTCTCCAATCTCTGCTCTCTGTAACAATCCTTTTGCACCTCTTTCTCCAATGTCTTCTCTCTGTAACATTCCTTCTGCACTCCAGAATCCAAACTCTGCTCACTGTAACAGTCCTTCAGTACCGCAGTCTTCAACATCTTCTCTCTATAACTGTACTTCTACAAACCAAATGCCAACCTCTGTTTTCTGAAACAGTCATTCTGCACCTCAAACTCCAACCTCTGCTCTCTGTAACAGTTCTTCTAAGCCACAGTCTGAAACCCCTGCTCTCTGCAACAATCTTTCTAAACCCCAGTCTTCAAACTGTGCAATCTGTAACAATTTTTATGCACCCCAGTCTCAAACATCTGCTCTCTGTAACAGGTCTTCTGCAACTCAGTTTCCAAAGTCTGCTCTCTGTAACAGGCCTTCTGCACCCCAGTCTCCAAACTTTGCTCTCTGCAAATGTCCTTCTACACCCCAGTCTCCAACCTCTCCTCTCTGCAACAATCTTTCTGCATCCCAGTCTTCAACGTCTGCTCTGTTTAAGATCCTTCTTTACCCCGTTCTCCAAACTTTGCTCTTTGTAACAGTCATTCTGCACCTCAGTCTCCAACCTCATCTCTCTGCTACGGCCCTTATGCACCTCAGTATTTAACCTCTGTTCTATGCAGCAGTCCTTCTGCACCCCAGGCTACAAACTCTGCTCTCTGTAACAATCAATCTGCATCCCAGTCTCCAAACTCTACTTTCCGTATCAGTTATTCTGCACCCCAGTCTGAAACCTCTGCTCTCTGTAACAGTCCTTCTGCACCTAAGTCTCCAAACACTGCTCTCCACAACAGTCCTGCTGCACCCCAGTCTCAAACCTCTGCTCTGTGCAAAAGTCCTTCTCCACACCAGTCTCCAACATCTGCTCTCTGCAACGCTCCTTCTGAATCCCAGTCTCCAATATCTGCTCTCTGCAACAGTCCTTCTACACCCTAGTCTTTAAACTTTGCTCTCTGCTACAGTCCTTGTGCAACCCAGTCTCCAATCTCTGCTGTCTTCAACATTTCTTCTGTTCCCCAAGCTCCAACCTGTGCTCTCTGTAACTATCCTACTGCACCTCGGTCTCCAAACTCTGCTCTCTGTAGCGATCCTCCTGCACCTCAGTCTCCAACCTCTGCTCTCTGCAACGATCCTTCTGCACCCCAGTCTCCAAAGTCTGTTCTCTGCAACAGTCCTTCTGACCCCAGTCTCCAGCCTCTGCTCTCTGTAACATCTTTCTCCACCACAGTTTCCAAACTCTGCTCTAGGTGACATTCCTTCTGCACCCCAGTCTCTACCCTCTGCTCTTTGGAACAGTACTTCTGTACCACAGTCTCCAATCTCTGCTCACTTCAACATTTCTTCTGCACCCCAGTATCCAAACTTTGCTCTCTGTAACTGTATTTCTGACCCCAGTCTCCAACCTGTGCTCTCTGTAACAATTCTTCTGCACCTCAGTCTCCAACCTCTGCTTTCTCTAACGATCCTTCTGCACCACAGTTTTCAAACTCTGCACTCTGTAACAGTCCTTCTACACCTAGTCTTTAACCTCTTCTCTCTGTACAAATCCTTCTGCACCTAAGTCTCCAAAATCTGCTCTCTGTAACAGTCCTTCTGCACCTCAGTCTCCAACCTTTTCTCTCTGTAACAGGCTTACTGCACCCCAGTCTCCAACCTCTTTTCTCTGCAATGATCTTTCTGAACCTCAGTCTCCAACCTCTGCACTCTGCAACAGTCCTTCTGCATCCCAGTATCCAGACTCTGCTCTGTGTAAGATCCTTTGGCATCCATTTCTCCAACCTCTCCTCTCTGTAACAGTCTTTCTGCACCCCAGTATCCAAACTCTGCTCTCTGTAATGGTCCTTCTGTACCGCAGTCTCCAGCCTCTGCTCTCTGTATCAATCCTTATGCACCTCAGTCTCCAATGTCTGCTCTCTGTAACAGGCCTTCTGCACCCTAGTCTCCAACATCTGCTCTCTACATCTGTCCTTCTGCACCAAAGACTCCAAACTCTGCTCTCTCTAACAGTCCTTCTGTACCGCAGTCTCTAATCTCTTCTCTATATATCGGATTTTCTGCACCCCAATTGAAAACCTCTTTTTTCTGTAACAGTCCTTCTGCACCTCAGATTCCAGCCTCTGCTCTCTGTAACAGTCTTTCTAAGCCTCAGTCTGAAACCTCTGCTATCTGCAACAATCCCTCTCCACCCTAGTCTCCATCCTCTGCTCTTTGTAACAGGTCTTCTGCACCCCAGTCTCCAAACTCTGCTGTCGGTAACAGGCCTTTGCACCCCAGTCTCCAAACTCTTCTCTCTGCAACAATCCTTCTGCACCTCAGTCTCCAACATCTGCGCTCTGCAACAGTCCTTCTAAAGCGCAGTCTCAAACCTCTGCTCTCTGCAATGATGTTTCTGCATCCCAGTCTCCAACAACTGCTCTCTGCAACACTCCTTCATCACCCCAGTCTACATTCTCTTCTATCTGCTACAGTACTTCTGCACCCCATTCCAATCTCTGCTCTCTGCAACATTTTTTATGCACCTAAGTCTCCAACCTGTGCTCTCTGTAACTGTCCTGCTACACCCCAGTCTCCAAACTCTGCTCTCTTTAGCGATCCTTCTGTAACTCATTCTCCAACCTCTGTTCTCTGCAACGATCCTTCTGCACCCCAGTCTCCATCCTCTGCTCTCTGTAATAATCCTTTTGCACCCCAGTCTCCAACCTCTCCTCTCTGTAAAAGTCCTTCTGCACCTTAGTCTCCAAGTTCTGCAATCTGTAACAGTGCTTCTGCACCCCAGTCTCAAACCTCTGCACTCAGAAATGATTTTTCTGCACCCCAGTCTCCAACATCTGCTCTCTGCAACGATTCTTCTTCTCCCCAGGCTCCAACCTCTCCTCTCTGCAACGGTCCTTCTACATCCCAGTTTTCAAAATCTTCTCTCTGTATCAGTCCTTCTGCACCTTAGTTTCCAAACTCTGCAGTCTGAAACAGTCCTTCTGCACCCCTGTCTCCATCCTCTGCTCTAGTAACAGTTCTTTTGCACCCCAATCTCCAAACTCTGCTCTCTGTAACACTCCTTCTGCACCGCAGTCTCCACCCTCTACTCTCTGTAAAAGTCCTTCTGCACCTTCCAAACTCTGCTCTCTGTAAGGTCCTTCTGCAACCCATTCTCCAAACGCTGCTCTCTGTAAGAGTCTTCTGCACCCCAGTCTCTAAACTCTGCTCTCTGTAACAGGCCCTCTGCACCCCAGTCTTCAAACTCTGCTCTGTGTAATAGGCCTTCTACACCCCAGTCTCCAACATCTGCTCTCTGCAACGATCCTTCTTCTACCCAGTTTCCAAACTCTGCTCTCTGTAAATGTCCTTTTGTATCTCAGTCTCCAACCTCTTCTCTTTGTAACAGTCCATATGCTCCCCAATTGCCAACCTCTTCTTTCTGTAATAGTCCTTCTGCACCCCAGTCTCCAAACTCTTCTCTCTGAAACGATCTTTCTGCACTTCAGTCTCCAAACTCTGCTGTCTGTAAAAGTCCTTCTGCACCTAAGTTTCCATCCTTTGCTCTCTGTAATTGTCTTTCTGCACCCCAGTTTCCAAATCTGCTCTCTGTAACAATCCTTCTACACCTCTGTCTCCAACGTCTGCTCTCTGTAATAGTTCTTCTGCACCCCAGTCTCCCACATCTGATCTCTGCAACGGTCCTTCTGCACCCCAGTCTAAAAACTCTGCTCTCTGCAACAGTCCATCTGTATGACAGTCTCCAAACTCTTCTCTCTATAACGGTCCTTCTGCACCCCAATTTCCAAACTCTGCTCTTTGTAACAGTCCTTCTAAGCCTCAGTCTGAAACTTCTGCTCTCTGCAACAATCCTTCTAAACCCAAGTCTCCAAACAGGGCTATCTGTAACAATCTTTCTGCACCCCAGTCCTGAACAACAGCTCTCTGTAACAGGTCTCCTGTAACCCAGTCTCCAAACTCTGCTCTCTTTAACAGGCCTTCTGCATCACAATCTCCAACCTCTGCTCTCTGCAAAAGTCTTTCTACACCCCAGTTTCCAACCTCTGCTCTCTGCAACGATCCTTCTGCATCTCGGTCTCTAACCCCTGTTCTCTGTAAGATCCTTCTGCACCCCGTTCTCCAAACTTTGCACTCTGTAACAGTCATTTTGCACTTCAGTCTCCAACCTCATCTCTCTGCAACGGCCCTTGTGCACCTCATTATCCAACCTCTGTTCTCTGCATCTGTCCTTCTGCACTCCAGGCTACAAACTCTGCTCTCTGTAACAGTCCTTCTGCACCCCAGTCTCCAAACTCTACTTTCAATATCAGTTATTCTGCACCCCAGTCTAAAATCTCTGCTCTCTGGAACAGTCCTTCTGAACCTCAGTCTCCAACCTCTGCTCTCTGCAACAGTCCATCTGCACCCCAGTATCCAACCTCTGCTCTCTGCTAACGTCTTATTATACCCCAGTATCCAACATCTGCTCTCAGCAACGATCTTTCTGCATCCCAGTCTCAAACATCTGCTCTCTGAAACAGTCCTTCTACACCTTAGTCTCCAACCTCTGCTCTCTGCTACAGTCCTTCTGCACCTCATTTTCCAACCTCTACTCCCTGCAACATTTCTTCTGCACCCCAGTCTCCAACCTCTGCTCTCTCTAACAGTTCTTTTGCACCGCACTCTCGAAACTCTGCTCTCTATAACAGTCTTCTAAACCGCAGTCTCCAACCTCTTTTCTCTTCACCGATCCTTCTGAACCTCAGTCTCCAACCTCTGCTCTCTGCAACAGTCCTTCTGCACCCCAGTCTCCAGACACTGCTATCTGTAAAATCCATTTTATACCAGTCTCCAACATATGCTCTCTGTAACAGTCCTTCTGCACCACAGTATCAAAACTCTGCTCTATGTAAAAGTCCTTCTGCACCTCAGTCTCCAACCTTTGCTCTCTGTAATGGTCCTTCTGTAATGCAGTCTCCAACCTATGCTCGCTGTAACATTCCTTCTGCACCTGAGTCTTCAACGTATGCTCTCTGTAACAGCCCTTCTGCACCCCAGTCTCCAACATCTGCTCTGTGCAACGGTCCTTCTGCACACCAGTCTCAAAACCCTGCTCTCTTTAACAGTCTTTCTGCACCTCAGACTCCAACCTCTGCTCTCTGTAACAGTCCTTTCAAGCCTCAGTCTGAAACCTCTGATCTTTACAAGGATCCTTCTTCACCCCAGTCTTCAACCTCTGCTCTCTGTAACAGTCTTTCTGCACTCCAGTCTCCAAACTCTGCTCTCCGCTACAGTCCTTCTTCACCCCAGTCTCAAAACTCTGCTCTCTGCAACATTTCTTCTACACCCCAGTCTCCAACCTGTGCTGTCTGTAACTATCCTGCTGCACCCCAGTCTCCAAACTCTGCTCTCTGTAGCTATCCTTTTGCACCTCAGTCTGAAACCTCTGCTCACTTCAAGATCCTTCTCCACCTCAATCTCCAAGTTCTGCAATCTGTATAGGTCCTTCTGCACCCCAGTCTCCAACCTCTGCTCTCTGCAACTATCCTTCTTTACCTCAGTCTCTATCCTCTTCTCTCCACAACTGTCCTTCTGCACCCCAGTCTCCTTCCTCTGCTCTTTGTAAAAATCATTCTGCACCCCAGTCTCCAACCGCTCCTCTCTGTAACAGTCCTTCTGCACCTCAGTGTCCAACCTCTGCTCTCTGTAATGAACCTTCAGCACCTCAGTCTCCAACTGCTGCTCTCTCTGACAGGCCTTCTGAACCCCATTCTCCAACCTATGCTTTCTGGATCAGTCCTTTTGCACACCAGTATCCTAACTCTGCTCTCTGTAACAGTCCTTCTGTACCGCAGTCTCAAAACTCTGCTCTCTGTAAAGGACCTTCGGCACCCCAGTCTTCAATGTCAGCTTTCTGTATCAGTTCTTCTGCACCCCAGTCTCCAACCTCTGCTCTCAGTAAGAGTCCTTCTGCAACCCAGTCTCCAACTTCTGCTCTCTGCAACATTTCTTCTGCACCCTAGTCTCAATCGGTGCTCTCTGTAATTGTCCTTCTGCACCCCAGTCTCCAACCTCTTCTCTCTGTAACGATCTTCCTGCACCACAGTCTGAAACCTCTGCTCGCTGCAACGATCTTTCTGACCCTCATAATCCAACCTCTGCTCTCCGCAATGATCCTTCTGCACCCCTGTCTCCAACCTCTGCTGTCTGTAAGAGTCCTTCTGCACTTCAGTCTTCAATCTCTGCTCTCTGTAACAATCTTTCTGCACCTCAGTCTCCATTCTCTGATATCTGTAACAATCCATCAGCACACCAGTCTCCAACCTCTGTTCTCTCTAACAGGTCTTCTGCACCACAGTCTCCAAACTCTGCTCTCTGTAAGAGGTCTATTGCACCCCAGTCTCCAACTTCTTCTCTCTGCAATGATCCTTCTTCCCCTCAGTCTCCAACCACTGCTCTCTGCAACAGTCATTCTGCACGCAGTCTCCAATCTCTGCTCTCTGTAAGATCCTTCTTAACACCGGTCTCCAAACTTTGCTCTCTATAACAGTCCTTCTGCAACTCAGTCTCCAAACTCTGTTCTCTGCTATGGTCCTTCTGCACCCCAGTATCCAACCTCTGTTCTCTGCAACAGTCCTTCTTCACCCCAGGCTCCAAACTCTGCTCTCTGTAACAGTTCTTCTATACCGCAGTCTCCAATCTCTGCTGTCTGTAACGGTCCTTCTGCACCCGAGACTCCAAACTCTACTTTACATATCAGTTATTCTGCACCCCAGTCTTCAAACTCTGCTCACTGTAACAGTCCTTCTGCACCTCACTCTCCAACCTCTGCTCTTTTCAACAGTTCTTCTGCACCCCAGTCTCCAACCTCTGCTCTCTGTAAGATCCTTCTTCCCCCCGTCTCCACACTTTGCTCTCTATAACAGTCCTTCTGCACCTCAGTCTCCAACTTCTGCTTTATGCAACATTTTTTCTGCACCCAAGTCTCCAACCTCTGTTCTAAGCAAAAGTCTTTCTAAACCCCAGGCTCTAAACTCTACTCTCTGTAACAGTTTTTCTGTACCGCAGTCTCCAACCTCTGCTGTCTGTAACGGTCCTTCTGCACCCGAGACTCCAAACTCTACTTTCAATATACGTTATTCTGCACCCCAGTCTCCAACCTCTGCTCTCCATAAAAGTCCTTCTGCACCTCAGTCTCCAACCTCTGCTCTCTGCAACAGTCTTTTTGAACCCCAGTCTACAAGCTCTTCTCTCTGCAAAAATCCTCTACACCCCAGTATCCAAACTCTGCTCTCTCCAACGATCCTACTGCACCCCAGTCTCCAACCTCTGCTCTCCGCTATAGTCCTTCTTCACCCTAGTCTCAAATCTCTGCTCTCTGCAACATTTCTTTTTCACCCCAGTCTCCAACCAGTGCTCTCTGCAACTGTCCTGTTGCACCCCAGCCTCCAACCTCTGCTCTCTGTAGCGATCCTTATGCATCTAAGTCTCCAACCTCTTCTCTCTTCAACAGTCCTTCTTCACCCCAGTCTCCAAGCTCTGCTCTCTGAAACAGTCCTTCTGCACATCAGTGTCCAAACTCTGCTCTCTGTAAAAATTCTTCTTCACCTCAGTGTCCGAACTCTGTTCTCTGTAACAGGCCTTCTGCACCCCAGTCTTCAAGCTCTGCTCTCTGTAACAATCTTTCTGAACCTCAGTCTCCAAACTCTGCTCTCTGTAACAGACCTTCTGCACGCCATTCTCCAACATCTGCTCTCTGTAACAGTTCTTCTGGTTACCAATCTAAAACTCTGCTCTCTGTAACGCTCCTTCTGCACTCCAGTCTCCATCCTCTGCTCTCTGTAACACTCCTTCTGCACCACAGTCTCCATCCTCTGCTCTCTGTAATAATCCTTCTGCACCCCAGTCTCTAACCGCTCCTCCCTGTAACAGTCCTACTGCACCACAGTCTCTAACCTCTGCTCTCTGTAATGAACCTTCAGCACCTGAGAATTTAACTGCTTCTCTCTGTAACAGGCCTTCTGAACCCCATTCTCCAACCTATGCTTTCTGGATCAGTTCTTTTTCAAACCAGTATCCTACCTCTACTCCTTGTAACAATTCTTCTGCACCTGAATCTCCAATTTCTGCTCTCTGAAACGATCTGTCTGCACCCCAGTCTCCAAACTCTGTTCTGCTCATCAGTCTTCCTGTAACCCAGTATCTAACCTCTGCTCTCTGTAACAGTCCTTCTGTAAAACAGTCTCAAAATTCTGCTCTCTGTAACGGTCCTTCTGCACCCCAGTCTCCAACCTCTGCTCTCTGCAAAAGTCCTTCAGAACCCAAGTCTCAAACCTCTGCTGCCTGCAAAAGTCCTTCTACACCCCAGTCTCCAAACTCTGCTATCTGCAACAGTCCTTCTGCACCCCAGTCTCCAACCTCTGCTCTCTGCAAAAGTCCTTCAGAACCCCAGTCTCAAACCTCTGTTGCCTGCAAAAGTCCTTCTACACCCCAGTCTCCAAACTCTGCTATCTGCAACAGTCCTTCTGCACCCCAGTCTCCAACCTCTGCTCTCTGTAACAATCTTTCTGTACCTCAGTCTCCAGCCTCGACTCTCTGTATCAGTCCTTCTGCATCTCAGTCTTTAACCTCTGCTCTCTGCAATAGTCCTTAAGCACTGCTGTCTCAAATTCTGGTCCCTGCAACAGTCGTTCTACACCCAAGTCTCAAACCTCTGCTATCTGCAACAGTCCTTCTGCACCTTAGTCTCCAACCTCTTCTCTCTGCAACGAAACTTCTGCACCCCAGACTCCAACATCTGCTCTCTGCAACAGTCCTTCTGCACCTCAGTCTGAAAACTCTGCTCTCTGCAACGATCCTTCTTCACCTCAGTTTCCAAACTCTGATCTCTGCAATGGTCCTTCTGAACCCAAGTATTCAACCTCTGCTCTCTGTAACAATCCTTCTGCACCTCACTCTCCAACATCTGCTCTCTGCAAAAGTCCTTCTGCACACCAGTCTCTAACATCTGGTCTCTGCAATAGTCCTTCTGCACCTCAGTCTCTAACCTCTACTCTCTGTAACAGTCCTTCTGCACCTCAGTCTCCAACATTTGCTCTATGTAAGACTCTTCAGCAACCCAGTATCAAACTCTGTAACAATCCTTCTGAACCTTTTCTAAAAACTCTGTTCTCTGTAACAATCCTTCTGAACACCAGTCTCAATAATCTGCTTTCCACAAAGATCCTTCTGCACCCCAGTCACCTTCCTCTGCTCTCTGCAGCAGTCCTTCTCAACCCCAGTATCCAATCTATGCTCTCTATAACAGTCCTCCTGTAGTGCACTCTCAAAAATCTGCTCTATGTAACGGTCCTTCTGCAACCAAGTCTCCAATATCTGCTCTCTGTAACACTTTTTCTGAACCTCTGTCTCCAAACTCTGCTCTCTGCAACAGTCCTTCTGCACCTCAGTCTGAAAACTTTGTTCTCTTCAAGGATCCTTCTGCACCCCAGTCTCCAACCTCTTCTCTCTGTAACAGGCATTTTTCACCCCATTCTCCAAACTCTGCTCTCTGTAATGGTGCTTCTTTACCTCAGTCTACAAACTCTGCTCTCTGCAAAAGTCCGTCTGCACCCCAGTCTCCAAACTCTGCTTACTGTATCACTTTATCTGCACCACAGTCTCCAAATTCTGCTCTCTGTAAAATCCTTCTGCACTACAGTTTCCAAACTCTGCTCTCTGTAACATTCCTTCTCCACCCATGTATTTAACCTCTGCCTTCTGCAAGTGTCCTGCGGCACCCCAGTCTCTAACCTCTTTCCTCTGCAACAGTCCTTGTGGTCCCCAGTCTCCAAACTCTGCTCTCCATAACGGTCTTTCAGCACCCCAGTCTCCAAACTCTTTTTTCTGTATCAGTCCTTTTGAACCTCAGTCTCAAACCTCTGCTCTCTGTATCTATCCTTCTGCACTTAACTCTCCAAACTGTGCTCTCTGTAATATTCCTTCTGCACCCCAGTCTCCAACCTCTGCTCTCTGTAACAGTTTTTCTATACCCAGTCACCAAACTCTGGTCTCTGTAACGGTCCTTCTGCACCCCAATTTCCAACCTCTGCTTTCTGTAACAGTCCTTCTGCACGTCAGTCTCAAAACTCTGCTCTCTGTAACAGTGCTTCTACACCTCAGTCTCCAACCTCTGCTCTCTGTAACAGTCCTACTGAACCTCAGTCTGATACCTCTGCTCTCTTCATCATTTTTATGCACCCCAGTCTCCAAACACTGCTTTCTGTAACAGTCCACCTGCACCTCAGTCTCAAACCTATGCTTTCTGTAAGATCCTTCAGCAACCCAGTCTCCAAACTCTGCTCTCTATAACTGTCATTCGGCACCCCAGTTTCCAACCTTTCCTCTCTGTAACAGTCCTTCTTCACGCCAGTCTCCAAACTCTTCTCTCTGTAGCAGGCCTTCTGCACCCCAGTCTCTAATATCTGCTCTCTGCAACGATTCTTCTGCACCACAGTCTCCAACATCTGCTCTCTACAATGATTTTACTGCACCTCAGTCTCAAACCTCTAATCTCTGCAACTGTCCTTCTGTACCTCAGTCTCCAAATTCTGCTCTCTTTAATATCCTTCTGTACCCCTGTATGCAACCTCTGCTCTCTATAACAGAACTTCTGAATCCGAGTTTCCAACCTCTGCTTTCTGTAACAGTCCTTCAGCACCTCAGTCTCCAAACTCTGCTCTCTGGAAGATTCTTCTGCAACACAGTCTTTAAACTCTGCACTCTGTAACAGTCCTTCTGCACAACAGTCTCCAACCTCTGCTCTCTGTAACAGACATTCTGCACCCCAGTCTTTAACCTATTCTCTCTGCAACGATTCTTCTCCACCCCAGTCTCCAACATCTGATCTCTGCAACACTGCTTTTGAACCCCAGTCTCCAAACTCTGCTCTCTGTAAGATCCATCTGAACCCCAGTCTCCAAACTCTACTCTCTGTAACAGTCCTTCTGCACCCCAGTCTCCAAACTCTGCTTTCTCTAACAGTCCTTCTGCACCTCAGTCTCCAACCTCTGCTCTGTGTAACAGTCCTTCTGCACCCCAGATTCTAAAATCTGCTCTCTTGAACGATCCTTCTGGAACCCAGTCTCTAAAGTCTGCTTTTTGCAACAGTCCTTCTGCACCACAGTCTCCAACCTCTGCTCTCTGTAAGATCTTTCTGGACTCCAGTTTCCAAACTCTGCTCTCTGTAACATTTCTTCTCCACGCCAGTCTCCAAACTCTGTCCTTTGCAACATTTTTTCTGCTCCCCAGAATCCGAGATCTGCTCTTCGTAACAGTCCTTCTGTACCGCAGTCTCCAACCTCTGCTCTTTGTAATGATCTTTCTACACCCCAGTCTCCATCTCTGCTTTCTGTATCAGTCTGTCTGAACCCCAGTCTCCAAACTCTGTTCTCTGTATCTATCCTTCTGCACCTTAGTCTCTAACTTGTGCTCTATGTAAGAGTCCTTCTGCACCCCAGTCTCCAACCTCTGCTCACGGTAACAGACCTATACCGCAGTCTCCAAACTTTTCTCTCTGTAATGGTCCTTCTGCAGCCCAATTTCGAAACTCTGCTTTCTGTAACAGTCTTTCTGCACCTGAGTCTCCAAACTCTCCTCTCTGTAACAGTCCTTCTACACCTCAATCCCCAACCTCTGCTCTCTGTAACAGTCCACCTGCACCTCAGTCTGAAACTCTGCTCTCTGTAAGATCCTTCAGCAACCCAGTCTCCAAACACTGCTCTGTATAACAGTCCTTCTGCATCCTAGTCTCCAAACTCTCCTCTCTGTAACTGGCCTTCTGCATGCCAGTCTCTAAACTGTGCTCTCTTCAACAATACTTCAGCACCCCAGTCTCCTAACTCTGCTCTCTGCAATGATCCTACTGCACCTCAGTCTCCAAACTCTGATCTCTTCAATAGTCCTTCTGCACCTCAGTCTCAAAATTCTGCTCTCTGTAAGATCTTCCTGCACCCATTTCTTCTAGCTCTGCTCTATTTAACAGAACTTCTGCACCTCAGTCTCCAATCTCTGCTCTTTGCAACAGTCCTTCTGCACCAAAGTCTCAAAACTCTTCTCTCTGTAAGATCCTTTTGCACCTAAGTCTCCTACCTGTTCTCCAGTTTCCAAATTCTTTTCTCTGTAACATTCCTTCTTCACCCTAGTATTTAACCTCTGCTTTTTGCAAGTGTTCTGCGGCACCCCAGTCTCCAAACTCTGTCCTCTACAACAGTCCTTCTGCTCCCCAGTCTCCAACAACTGCTCTCTGTAAAGGTCCTTCTTAATCCCAGTCTCAAACCTCTGCTCTCTGTATCTATCCTTCTGCACCTTAGTCTCCAACCTGTTCTCTCTGTAAAATTTCTTCTGCACCCCAGTCTCCAAACTCTGCGCTCTGTAACAGTTTTTCTATACCGCAGTCACCAAACTCTGGTGTCTGTAACGGTTATTCTGCACCCCAATTTCCAACCTCTGCTTTCTGTAACAGTCTTTCTGCACCTCAGTCTCAAAACTCTGCTGTCTGTAACAGTCCTTCTACACCTCAGTCTCCAACCTCTGCTCTCTGTAACAGTCCTTCTGCACCTCAGTCTTATACCTCTGCTCTCTCCACGATCCTTCTGCACCCCAGTCTCAAAACACTGCTCTCTGTAACAGTCCACCTGCACCTCAGTCTCTAACCTCTCCTCTCTCTAACATGCCTTCTGCAAGCCAGTCTCCAAACTCTTCTCTCTGTAGCAGGCCTTCTTCACCCCAGTCTCTAAAATCTGCTCTCTGCATTGATCCAACTGCACCCGACTTTCCAACTTCTGATCTCTGCAACAGTCCTTCTGCACCTCATTCTCCAAATTCTGCTCTCTGTAAGATTCTTCTGCACCCCTGTATCCAACCTCTGCTCTCTGCAACAGTCCGTCTGCACCTCAGTCTCTTACCTCTGCTCACACTAACAGTCCTTCTGCACCTCAGTCTCCCAACTCTGCTCTCTGTAAGATTCTTTTGCAACCAAGTCTCTAAACTCTGCACTCTGTAAGAGTACCTCTGCAAAACAGTTTCCAAACTCTTCTCTTCGTAACAGTCCTTTTTCACCGCAGTCTCCAAACTCTGCTCTCTGCACCAATCCTTCTGGACCCCAGTCTCCAATGTCTGCTCTCTGCAACAGTTCTTTTGCACCACAGTCTCCAACCTCTGCTCTCTGTAAGATCTATCTGCATTCCAGTTTCCAAACTATGCTCTCTGTAACATTCCTTCTCCACCCCAGTCTCCAACTTCTGTCCTCTGCCACAGTCCTTCTGCTCCCCAGTCTCGAACATCTGCTCTCTGTAACAGTCCTTCTGTACCGCAGTCTCCAAGCTCGGCTCTGCGTAACGGTCCTTCTACACCCCAGTCTCCAACCACTGCTTTCTGTATAAGTCTTTATGAACCCCAGTCCCCAACGTCTGTTTTCTGTGTCTATTTTTCTGCACAACAGTCTCCAACCTGTGCTCTATGTAAGAGTCATTCTGCACCCCAGTCTCCAATATCTGTTCTGGATAACAGTCCTATACCACAGTCTCCAACATCTGCTCTCTGTAAAAGTCTTTCTGCACCCCAATTTCAAAACTCTGCTTCCTGTAACAGTCCTTCTGTACCTGAGTCTCCAAACTCTGCTCTCTGTAACAGTCCTTCTACACCCCAGTCTCCAAACTCTGCTTACTGTATCAGTCCATCTGCACCACAATTTCCAAAACCTGCTATCTGTAAGAGTCTTTCTTCACCTCAGTCTACAAACTCTGCTCTCTTCAACAGTCCTTCTGCTCCCAAATCTCCAACATCTTCTCTCTGCAACAGACCTTCTGCACCAAATCTTCAAACTCTGCCTCTGTAACAGTCCATCTGTAACCAAATCTCCAACCTCTGCTTTCTGCAACAGTCCTTCTGCACCCCAATGTGAACCTGTGCTCTCCGCTACAGTCCTCATACACCTCAGTGTCCAGCCTCTGCTCTCTGCAACAGACCCTCTGAAACCCAGTCTCCAAACTCCGGTCTCCTTAACAATCCTTCTGCATCTCAATCTACAACCTCTGCTCTCTGCAATGATCCTTCTGCACCTCAGTCATCAAAAACTACTCTCTGTAAATGTACTTCTGAACCCCTTGTTCAAACTCTGCTCTCCGTAACAGACCTTCTGCAACCCAGTATCCAAACTCTGTTCCTTATATCAATCCTTCTGAACCCCAGTCTCAAAATTTTGCTCTCTACAACGATTCTTCTGCACCCTAGTCTCCAATCTCTGCTCTATGTAACAGGCCTTTTGCACCCAAATCTCCCACCTCTAATCTCTGTAACAGTCCTCTTGCAACTAAGTCTACAACCTCTGTTCTCTGCAACAGTACTTTTGCACCTCAGTCTCCAAACTCAGCTCTCTGCATCGATCCTTCTGAACCTCAGTCTCGAAACTCTATTCTCTGTTACAGTCCTTCTGCACCCCGGTCTGAAACCACTGCTGTCTGCAAAGATTCTTCTGCACACCAGTCTCCAACGTCTGCTCTCTGCAATAGTCCTTCTGCACACCAGTCTAAAACCTCTACTCTCTATAACAATCCTTCTGCAACCCAGTCTCCAACCTCTGCTCTCTGCAATGATCCTTTTGCACCGCAGTCTCCAAACTCTGCTCTCTGCAAAATTCCTTCTGCACCCCAGTCTCCAACCTCTGCTCTCTGTAACAGTCCTTCTGTAACTCAGTCTCCAAACTCTGCTCTCTGCAAAAGTCCTTCTGCACACCAGTCTCCAACCTCTGCTGCCTGTAAAAGTCCTTCTATACCCCAGTATTCAACCTCTTCTATCTGCAACAGTCCTTCTGCACCCCAGTCTTCAACCTCTCCTCTCTGTAACAATTTTTCTGTAACTCAGTCTCCAACCTCTACTCTCTGTAACAGTCGTTCTGCATCTCAGTCTTCAAACTCTGCTCTCTGCAACAGTCCTTCAGAACCGCTGTCTCAAACTTGTCCCTGCAACAGTCCTTCTACACTCCAGTCTCCAACCTCTGCTATCTGCCACAGTCCTCTGCACCTTAGTCTCTAAACTCTACTATCTGTAACAGTCCTTCTGCACCTCAGTCTCCAACATCTGCTCTCTTTAAGATCCTTCTGCAACCAAGTCTGTAAACTCTGCCCTCTGTAACAGTCCTTCTGTACCCCTTGTCCAATCTCTGTTCTTGTAACAGTTCTTTTGCACGCTGGTCTCAAAACTCTGCTCCCTACAACGATTCTTCTGCACCCCAGTCTCCAACCTTTGCTCTCTGCAAAAGTCCTTCTGTACCCCAGTCTCCAATATCTGCTCTCTGCAAAAGTCCTTCTGCACCCGAGACTCCAACAACTGCTCTCTGCAACAGTCCTTCTGCACCTCAGTGTGAAAACTCTGTGCTCTGCAATGATCCTTCTGCACCCCAGTCTCCAAACTCTGCTCTCTGTAACAGCCCTGATTCACCTCAGTCTTCAAACTCTGCTCTCATTAAGATTCTTCTGTAACCCTGTCTCCAAACTCTGCTCTCTGTAACATTCCTTCTGCACACCAGTCTCCAACCTCTGCTCTCTGTATCAGACCTTTTGAACCCATCTTTACAACCTCTACTCTCTATAAAAGTCCTTCTGAACCTCATTCTCCAACTTCTACTCTCTGCAACAATCTTCTGCACCTCAGTCTCTAAGCTCTGCTCTCTGCAACGATCTTTCTGCACCTCTGTCTCCAAAGTTCTCTCTCAGCAACACTCCTTCTGCACCCCAGTTTCCAAACTCTGCTCTCTTTTAGATCCTTCTGCACACCAGTTTCCAAACTTTGTTCTCTACAACATTTCTTTTCCATCCCAGTCTCCAACCTCTTCTTTCTGCAACGATCCTGTAGCACCCCAGTCTCCAACCTCTGTTCTCTACAAAAGTCTTTCTGCTCTCCAGTCTCCAAACTCTTCTCTGTGAAACAGTCCTTCTGTACTGCAATCTCCAACCTCTGCTCTCTATAATGGTTCTTCTGCACCCCAGTCTCCAAACTCTGTTGTCTGTAACAGGCCTTCTGCACCCAGTCTCCAAACTCTGCTCTCTGTAACAGGCCTTCTGCATCCAAGTCTCAAACCCCTTCTCTCTGCAAAGATCCTTCTGCACCCAGTGTCAAAACTCTGTTCCTTGCAACAGTTCGTCTGCACCCCAGTCTCAAACATCTGCTCTCTGTAAGATCCTTCTGCATCCCAGTCTCCAAACTCTGCTCTCTGTAAGAGTCCTTCTGCACTCCAGTCTCCAAGCTCTACTCTCTGCAACAGTCAATTTGAACCCCAGTCTCCAAACTCTGCTCTCTGTAAGATGCATCTGAACCCAAGTATCCAACCTCTGTTCTGTAACAGTCCTTCTGCACACCAGTCTCCAAATTCTGCTCTCTGCAAGATCCTTCTAGACCCCAGTCTCCAACCTCTGCTCTCTGCAACAGTCCTTCTGCACCACAGTCTCCAAACTCTGCACTCTTTAACAGTTTTTCTATACTAAATTCTCCAAACTCTGGTATCTGTAACGGTTCTTCTGCACCCAAATTCCCAACCTCTGCTTTCTCTAACAGTCCTTCTGCACCTCAGTCTCCAAACTCTGCTCTCTGTCGCAGGCCTTCTGCACCCCAGTCTTCAAAATCTGCTCTCTCCAAAGATCTTTCTGCACCCCAGTCTCCAACCACTGCTCTCTGCAATGATCCTACTGCACCCGAGTGTCCAACCTCTGATCTCTGCAACAGTCCTTCTGCACCTCAGTCTCCAAATTCTGCTCTCTTTAAGATCAATCTGAACCCCAGTCTCCTAAGTTTGCTCTCTACAACAGTCCTTCAGCAAAACAGTTTCCAACCTCTGCTTCCTGTAACAGTCCTTCTGCACCCCAGTCTCCAAACTCTGCGCTCTTTAAGATTCTTTTTGCACATCAGACTACTAACTCTGCTCTCTGAAACAGTCCTTCTGCACTCCAGTCTCCAAACTCTGCTCTCTGCAACCCTCCTTCTGCACTCCAGTCTCAAAACACTGCTCTCTACAACAGTCCTTTTGCACCCAAGTCTCAAACCTCTGCTCTCTGCAACAGTCCTTCTGCACCCCAGTCTCCAAACTCTGCTCTCTGCAACAATCCTTCTGGACCCCAGTCTCTAACCTCTGCTCTCTGTAACAATCCTTCTGCACAACAGTCTCCAAACTCTGCTCTCTGTAAGATCTTTCTGAACTCAGTTTTCAAACTCTGCTCTCTGTAACCTTCCTTCTCCACCCCAGTCTTTAACCTCTGCTTTCTGCAAGTGTCCTGCGGCACCCTAGTCTCCAAACTCTGTCCTCTGCAACAGTCCTTCTCCTCCCTAGTCTCAAAACTCTACTCTTCATAACGGTCCTTAAGCACCACAATCTCCAAACTCTGCTTTCTGTATCCGTCCTTCTGAACCTCAATCTCAAACCTCTGTTCTCTGTATCTATCCTTCTGCACCTCAGTCTCCAACCTGTGCTCTCTGTAACATTCCTTCTGCACCCAAATTTCCAAACTCTGCTTTCTGTAACACTCCTTCTGTACCTCAGTCTCCAACATGTGCTCTCTGTAACGTTCCTTCTGCACCCCAGTCTCCAACCTTTTCTCTCTGTAACAGTTTTTCTATACCGCAGTCTACAAACTTTTGTCTCAGTAACGGTCCTTCTGCACCCCAATTTCCAACCTCTGCTTTCTGTAACAATCCTTCTGCACCTCAGTCTCCAAACTCTCCTCTCTGTAACAGTCCACTGGCACCTCAGTCTGCAACATCTCTTGTAAAAGGCCTTCTGCACGTCAGTCTCCAAACTCTTGTCTCTGTAACAGTCCTTCTGCACCCAGTCTCCAACCACTCCTCTCTGTAACAGTCCACCTGCACCTCAGTCTCCAACATCTCCTGTAACAGGCCTTCTGCACGTCAGTCTCCAAACTCTTCTCTCTGTAGCAGGCCTTCTGGACACCAGTCTCCAAAATCTGCTCTCTGCAACGATCCTTCTGCACCCCAGTATCCAACATCAGCTCTCTGCAATGATCCAACTTCACCCCACTCTCCAACCTCTGATCCTTACAACAATCCTTCTGCAACTTAGCCTCCTAATTCTCCTCTCTGTAAGATGCTTCTGCAAACCTGCATCCAATTTCTGCTCTCTCAGTCCTTCTGCACCCCAGTCTCCTACCTCTGCTCTCCTAAAAGTCCTTGTTCACCTCAGTCTCCCAAATCTGCTCTCTGTAAGATCATTTTGCAACCAAGTATTTAAACTGTGAACTCTGTAACAGTCCTTCTGAAAAACAGTCTCCAACCTCTTCTCTCTGCAACAGTACTTCCGCACCCCAGTATCCAAACTCTGCTCTCTGTAACAGTCCTTTCTTAACCCCAGTCTCCAAACTCTGCTCTCTGCAACGATCCTTCTGGAACCCAGTCTCTAACGTCTGCTCTCTACAACAGTCCTTCTGCACCACAGTCCTCAAACTCTGCTCTCTGTAACATTCCTTCTCCAACACAGTCTTCAACCTCTGTCCTCTGCAACAGTCCTTCTGCTCCCCAGTCTCCGAGATCTGCTCTCTGTAACAGTCCTTTTGTACCGCAGTCTCCAACCTCTGCTCTTCGTAACGGTCCTTCTACACCCCAGTCTCCGAACTCTGCTTTCTGTATCAGTATGTCTGAACCCCTGTCTCCAACCTCTGTTCTCTGTATCTATCCTTCTGCACCTCAGTCTCCAACCTGTGCTCTATGTAAGAGTCCTTCTGCACCCCAGTCTCCAACATCTGCTCTCGATAACAATCCTATATCGCAGTCTCCAACCTCTGCTCTCTATAAAAGACCTTCTGCAACCCAATTTCCAAACTATGCTTCCTGTAACAGTCCTTCTGCACCTGAGTCTCCAAGCTCTGCTCTCTGTAACACTTCTTCTACACCTCAGTCTCCAACCTCTGTTCTCTGTAACAGTCCTTCTGCACCTCAGTCTGAAACCTCTGCACTGTGCACGATCCTTTTTCACCCAGTCTTCAACCACTGCAGTCTGTAACAGTGAAGTTACACGTCAGTCTGCAACCTCTGCTCTATGTAAGATCTTTCAGCAACCCAGTCTCTGCTCTCTGTAACACTTCTTCTATACCACAGTCTCCAACCTCTGCTCTCTGTTAGGATCTATCTGAAGCCCAATTTCCAAACTCTGCTCTCTGTAACAGTCCTTCTGAAACCCAGTCTCCAACCTCTCCTCTCTGGAACAGGCCTTCTGCACACCAGTCTCAAAACTCTGCTCTCTGTAGCAGGCCTTCTACACCCCAGTTTCTATACTATGCTCTCTGCAACGATCCGTCTGCACCCCAGTCTCCAACCTTTGCTCTCTGCAATAATCCTACTGCACCCCAGTCTCCAACCTCTGATATCTGCAAAAGTCTTTCTGCACCTCAGTCTCCAAATTCTGATCTCTGTAAGATACTTCTGCACCCCTGTCTCCAACCTCTGCTCTGTGTAACAGTCCTTCTGCATCCTAGTCTCCAACCTCTGCTCTCCGCAAGAGTCATTCTGCACCCCAGTCTCCAAACTCTGCTCTCTTTAACAGTCCTTCTGCACCCCAGTCTCCAACATCTGCTCTCTGCAATGATCATTCTTCTCCCCAGGCTCTAATCTCTGCTCACAGCAACGGTCCTTATACACCCCAGTTTCCTAACTCTGCTCACTGTAACAGTCCTTTTGCACCTCAGTCTCCAAACTCTGCTCTCTGCAACAGTCCTTCTGCACCCCAGTCTCCAACCTCTGCTCTCTGTAACACTTTCTCTGCACCCCAGTCTCCATGCTCTACTCTCTGTAAAGGTTTTTCTGCACCTCTGTCTCTAAACTTTGCTCTTTGTAAGATTCTTCTGCCATGCATTCTCCAAATGCTGCCCTCTGTAACATTCCTTCTGCACCCCAGGCTCCAAACTCTGTTCTCTGCATCAGTCTTTCTGCACCCCAGTATCCAATCTCTGCTCTTTGTAACAGTCCTTCTATACCACAGTCTCAACACTCTGATCTCTTTAATGGTCCTTCTGCACCCCAGTCTCCAACCTCTGCTCTCTGCAACAGTCCTACTGCACCCCAGTCTCCAACCTCTGCTCTCTGCTACAGTACTTCTGCACCCCAGTCTCCAACATCTGCTCTCTGTATCAGTCCTATTTCACCCCAGTCTCCAACCTCTGATCTCTGTGTCAGTCCTTCTGCAAAACAGTCTCCAAACTCTGCTCTCTGTAACGATCCTTCTTCACCTCATCTCCAAATTCTGCTCTCTGTAAAGGTCCTTCTGCACCTCAGTCTCCAAACTCTGCTCTCTTTAACAGTCCTACTGTAGCCCAGTCTCTAACATCTGCTCTCTGCAACGATCATTCTTCTCCCCAGGCTCCAATCTCTGCTCACAGCAACGGTCCTTATACACCCCAGTTTCCTAACTCTGCTCTCTGTAACAGTCCTTTTGCACCTCAGTCTCCAAACTCTGCTCTCTACAACAGTCCTTCTGCACCCCAGTCTCCAACCTCTGCTCTCTGTAACACTCCCTCTGCACCCCAGTCTCCATGCTCTACTCTCTGTAAAAGTCCTTCTGCACCTCTGACTCTAAACTTTGTTCTCTGTAAGATCCTTCTGTCACGCATTCTCCAAATGCTGCGCTCTGTAACATTTCTTCTGCACCCCAGTCTCCAAACTCTGCTCTCTGTAACAGGCCTCATGCACCCCAGTCTTCAACCTCTGCTGTCTGTAACAGGCCTTCTGCACCCCAGTCTCCAACCTGTGCTCTCTGCAACGATCCTTATGCACCCAAGTCTCAAAACTCTGCTCTCTGCAACAGTCCTTCTGCACCTCAGGATCAAACATCTGTTCTCTGCAACAGTCCTTCTGCACCTAAGTCTGAAAACTCTGCTCTCTGCCACAATCCTTCTGCACCCCAGTTTCCAACCTTTGCTCTCTGTAATAGTCCTTCTGAATCTCAGTCTCCAAAATGCTCTCAGTAAGATCTTTGTGCAACACAGTCTCCAAATTGTGCTATCTGGAACATTCCTTCTGCAACCCAGTCTACAAACTCTGCTATCTCTAACAGGCCTTCTGCACACCAGTCTCCAATCTCTTCTCTCTGTAACAGGCCTTCTTCGCCGAAGTCTCCAACCTCTAATCTCTGCAATGATCCTTCTTCACCTCAGTCTCCAAACTCTGCTCTCTGCAAAAGTCCTTCTGGACCCCAGTCTCCAACCTCTGCTCTCTATAACAAACCTTCTGCACCTCAGTCTCCAACCTCTTCTCTCTGCAACGGTTTTTTTTCACCCCAGTCTCCACCCTCTGTTCTGTGCAACAGTCCTTCTGCATGCCGGTCTCCAAAATTTGCTCTCTGTAAAAGTCCTTCTCTACTGCAGTATCCAACCTCTGCTCCCTGTAACGGTTTTTCTGAACCCCAGTGTCCAACCTCTGGTTTGTGTATCAGTTCTTCTGCACCCCAGTCTCCAACCTCTGCTCTCTGTATCAGTCCTTTTCCGCCTCAGTCACCAACCTCTTTTCTCTGTAGCAGTCTTTTTACACCTCAAAACAAAACTCTGCTCTGTGTAATGATCCTTTTGCACCATAGTTTCAAACCTCTGCTCTCTGCAACGATCCTTCTGCACCCCAGAATCAAACCTCTGTTCTCTGTGTCAGTCCTTCTGTACCACAGTCTTCAAACTCTGCTCTCTGCATCAGTCCGTATGCACCCAAGTCTCCAAACTCTGCTCTCTGCAACATTTCTTCTGCACCCCAGTCTCCAACCTGTACTCTCTGTAACTGTCCTTCTGCAACTCAGTCTCCAACCTCTGCTCTCTGTAACATTCCTTCTGCACCCAAGTCTCCAACATCTGCTCTCTGCAACGATCCTTCTTCTACCCAGTCTCCAAACTCTGCTCTCCATAAAATTTTTTTTGTATCTCAGTCTCCAACGTCTTCTTTTTGTAACGGTCCATCTGCACCCCAATTGCCAAACTCTGCTTTCTATAAAAATCCTTTTAAACCTCAGACTCTCCCCTCTGTAACAGTCCTTCTAAGCCTCAATCTGAATCCTCTGCTCTCTACATCGATCCTTCTATACCCCAGTCTCCAAACTTTGCTACCTGTAACAATCCTTCTGCATCCAAGTCTCCAACATCTGCTCTCTGTAACAGGTCTTCTGCAACCCAGTCTCCTAACTCTGCCCTCTGTAACAGTCCTTCTGCACCCCAGTCTCCAACCTCTGCTCTCTACAAGGATCATAATGCATCCCAATCTCCAACATCTGCTCTCTGCAACAGTCCTTCTACACCCCAGTCTCCAACCTCTGCTCTCTGCTACAGTCCTTCTGCATCCCAGTCTCCAACCTCTGCTCTCTGCAACATTTCTTCTGCACCCCAGTCTTCAACCTGTGCTTTCTGTAACTTTCCTACTGCACCCTGGTCTCCAAACTCTGCTCTCTGTTGCGATCCTTCTGCACCTCAGTCTCCAAATTGTGCACTCTGTAACGATATTTCTGCACCCCAGTCTTTAAACTGTGCTCTCTGCAACAGTCCTTCTGCACATCAGTGTCAAAAATCTGCTCTCTGTAACAATCCTTCTGCACCTCAGTCTCCAACCTGTACACTTTGCAATTATCCTTCGGCACCACAGTATTCAACCTCTGTTCTCTTTAACAGTTCTTCTGAACACCAATCTCTAAACTCTTCTCTCTGTAACAGTTTTTCTATACCGCAGTCTCCAAACTCTGGTCTTTGTAAAGGTCCTTCTGCACCCCAATATCCAACCTCTTCTTTCTGTAACAGTCCTTCTGCACCTCAGTCTCAAACCTCTGCTCTTTGTAACAGTCCTTCGGCACTTCAGTCTGACACCTCTCCTCTCTGCATGATCCTTCTGCACCTCAGTCTCCAACCACTGCTCTCTGCAACAGTCCATCTGCACCTCATTCTCCAAATTCTGCTCTCGGTAAGATGCTTCTGCACCCCTGTATCCAACCTCTGCTCTCTGTAACAGTCCTTCAGCACCCGAGTCTCCAACCTCTGCTCTTTGTATCAGGACTTCCGCACCTCAGTCTCAAACCTCTGCTCTCTGCAACAGTCCTTTTCCACCCTAGTCTAAAAATTCTGCTCTCTACATCAGTCTTTCTGTACACTAGTTACCAACATCTGCTCCCTGCAACAGTCCTTCTGCACCTCAGTCTCCCAACTTAGCTCTCTGTAAGATCCTTCTGCAACCCAGTCTTTGAACTCTACACTTTGTACCTGTCCTTCTGCACAACAGTCTCCAACTTCTGCTCTCTGTAACAGGACTTCTGCAACCAAGTCTCCAACCTCTGCTCTCTGTAACAGGCTTTATTCACCCCAGTATAAAACCTCTTCTCTCTGCAACAATTTTTCTCAACCTCAGTTTCCAACATCTGCTGTCTGCAACAGTCGTTTTGAACCCCAGTCTCCAAACTCTGCTCTCTGTAAGATCCATCTGAATCCCTGTCTCCCACCTATGCTCTCTATAACAGTCCTTCTGCACCTCAGTCTTCAAACTCTGCTCTCTGTAACAATCTTTCTGCACCCCAGTCTCTAAAATCTGCTCTCAGCAATATTCTTTCTGCACCCCAGTCTTCAACATCTGCTCTCTGCAACACTCCTTCTGCACCCCAGTCTCCAAACTCTGCTATCTGCAAGGATCCTTCATGACCCCAGTCTCCAACCTCTGCTCTCAGCAACAGTCTTTCTGCTCCACAGTCTCCAACCTCTGCTCTCTATAAGATCCCTCTGAACTCTAGTTTCCAAACTCTGCTTTCTATAAAATTCCTTCTCCACCCCAGTCTCCAACCTCTGCTCTCTGCAACAGTCCTTCTGGTCCCAGTCTTCGAGATCTGTTCTCTTTAACAGTCCTTCTGTTTTGCAGTCTCCAACCTCTGCTCTTTGTAAAGGTCCTTCTACACCCCAGTCTCCAAACTCTGCTTTCTGTATCAGTCTGCCTGAACCCCAGTCTCCAAAATCTGTTCTCTGTATCTATCATTTGCACCTCAGTCTTCAACCTATGCTTTATGTAAGAGTCCTTTTGCACTCCAGTCTCCAACCTCTACTCTAGGTAACAGTCCTATACCGCAGTCTCCAAACTCTGCTCTCTGTAAGGGTCCTTCAGCACCTTAATTTCCAAACTCTGCTTTATGTAACAGTTTTTCTACACCTGAGTCTCCAAACTCTGCTCTCTGTAACAGTCTTTCTACACCCCAGTCTCCAATCACTGCTCTCTGTAAAAGTCCACCTGTACCTCAGTCTGAAACCTCTGCTCTCCACGATTCTTCTGCACCACAGTCTCCAACCACTGCTCTCTGTAACAGTCCACCTGCACCTCAGTCTCCAACCTCTGCTCTCTGTAAGATCCTTCAGCAACTCAGTCTCCAAACACTGCTCTCTATAACAGTCCTTCTGCACCCTAGTCTCCAACCTCTCCTCTCTGTAACAGGCCTTCTGCACAAATGTTTCCAAACTCTTGTCTATGCAACGATCATATTGCACGCCTGTCTCCAACCTCTGCTCTCTGCAATGATCCTACTTTACCCCAGTCTCCAACCTCTCATCTCTGAAACAGTCCTTCTGCATCTCAGTCTTCAACCTCTGCTCTCTGTAATAGGCCTTCTTCACCAGAGTCTCCAACCTCTTCTCTCTGCAATGATTCTTCTCCACAAAAGTCTCTAACATCTGCTCTCTGCAACTGTCCTTTTGCACCCCAGTCTGCAAACTCTGCTCTCTGTAACATCCATCTGAACGGAAGTCTCCAACCTCTGCTCTCTGTAACAGTCCTTCTGCACCCCAGTCTCCAAACGCTGATCTCTGTAACAGTCCTTCCCCACCTCAGTCTCCAACCCCTGCTCTCTGTAACAATCTTTCTGCACCCAAGTCTCTAAAATCTGCTCTCTGCAACAGTCCTTCTCCACTCCAGTCTCCAATATCTGCTCTCTGCAACAGTCCTTCTGTACCCCAGTCTCCAAACTCTGCTCTCTGCAACGAACATTCTGGACCCCAGTCTCCAACGTCTGCTCTCTGCCACAGTCCTTCTGCAATACAGTCTCCAAACTCTGTTCTCTGTAAAATATTTCTGCACTCCAGTCTTCAAACTCTGCTCTATGTAAAATTTCTTCTCCACCCCAGTCTCAAACCTCTGTCTTCTGCAACAGTCCTTCTGCTCTCCAGTCTCCAAAATCTGCTCTCTGTAACAGACCTTATGTACCGCAGTTTCCAACCTCTGCTCTCTATAACGGTCTTTTTGCAACCCAGTCTCCAAACTCTGATTTTTGAATTAGTCGTTCTGAACCACAGTCTCCAACCTCTGCTCTTTGTATCTATCCTTCTGCACCTCAGTCTTAAACCTGTGCTTTCTGTAACAATCCTTCTGCACCCCAGTCTCCAACCTCTGCTCTCTGTAACTGTCGTTCTGCACCCCAGTCTCCAAACACTGCTCTCTGCAATGAACCTTCTGGAACCCAGTCTCCAACGTCTGCTCTCTGCAACAGTCCTTCTGCAATACAGTCTTTAACCTTTGCTCTCTGTAAGATCTTCCTGCACTCTAGTTTTCAAACTCTGCTCTCTGTAAAATTTCTTCTCCACCCCAGTCTCAAACCTCTGTCCTCTTCAACAGTCCCTCTACTTCCCAGTCTCTGAGATCTGCTCTCTGACACAGACCTTATGTACCGCAGTTTCCAACCTCTGCTCTCTGTAATGGTCCTTCTGAAACCCAGCCTCCAACCTCTGATTTTTGAATCAGTCATTCTGAACCCCAGTCTCCAAACTCTGCTCTTTGTATATATCCTTCTGCACCTCGGTCTTTAACCTTTGCTTTCTGTAAGAATCCTTCTGCACCCAAGTCTCTAAACTGTGTTTTCTGTAACAGTCCTTCTATACTGCACTCTCCAACCTCTGCTCTCTGTAACGGTCCTTCTGCACCCCAATTTCCAACCTCTGATTTCTGTAACAGTCCTTCTGTACGTCAGTCTCTAAACTCTGCTCTCTGTAACAGTCCTGCTACACCTCAGTCTCCAACCTCTGCTCTCTGTAACACTACTTCTACACCTCAGTCTAAAACCTCTGCTCTCCACGATTCTTCTGCACTGCAATCTCCAACCACTGCTTTCTGTAACAGTCCACCTGCACCTCAGTATCCAACATCTGCTCTCTGTAAGTTCCTTCAGCAAACCAGTCTCCAAACTCTGCTAACTGTAACAGTTTTTCTGCACCCCAGTCTCCAACCTCTTCTCTCTGTAACAGGCCTTCTGCACCCCACTCCCCATCCTCTGCTCTCTGCAAATGATCCTTCTGCACCCCAGTCTCCAAACTTTGCTCTCTGCAATGATCCTACTGCACCCCAGTCTCCAACCTCTGATCTCTGCAAAAGTCCTTCTGCACCTCAGTCTCCAAATTCTGCTCTCTGTAAGATCCTTCTGCAATCCTGTCTCCAACATCTGCTCTCTGTAACAGTCCTTCTGCACCCCAGTCTCCAACCTCTGCTCTCCGCAAGAGTCATTCTGCACCCCAGTCTCAAAACTCTGCTCTCTACAACAGTCCTTCTGCACCCTAGTTACCAACATCTGCTCTCTGCTACGGTACTTGTGCACCCCAGTCTTCAATCACTGCTCTCTGTAACAGTCCTCTTGTACTGCAGTATCCAACCTCTGCTCGCTGTAACGTTCTTTCTGTATGCCACACTCCAATCACTGCTTTCTGTATCAGTCCTTCTGCACCCCAGTTTCAAACCTCTGATCTCTGCAACAGTCTTTCTGCAACTCAGTCTCCAAATTCTGCTCTCTGTAAGATCCTTCTGCACCCCTGTATTTAACCTCTGCTCACTGAAACTGTACTTCTGAATCTGAGTCTCCAAACTCTGCTCTCTGTAACAGGACTTCCGCACCTCAGTCTCCAACCTCTACTCTCTGCAACAGTCCTTCTGCACCCCAGTCTCCACCTCTGCTTTCTACATTAGTCCTTCTGGACCCTAGTTACCAACATCTGCCCTCTGCAACAGTCCTTCTGCACGCCACTCTCCAACATCTGCTCTCTGCAACAGTCATTCTGCACCTCAGTCTGAAACCTCTACTCTCCACGATCCTTCTGCACACCAGTCTCCAACCACTGCTCTCTGTAACAATCCACCTAAACCTTAGTCTCCAAACTCTGCTCTCTGTAAGATTCTTCAGCAACCCTTTCTTAAAAATCTGCTCTCTATACCAGTCCTTCTGCACCCCAGTCTCCAACCTCTCCTTTCTGTAACAGGCCTTCTGCACGCCAGTCTCCAAATCTGCTCTCTTAAGCAGGCCTTCTGCATGCAAGTCTCCAATCTTTGCTCTGTGGAACGATCCTTCTTCACCCCAGTCTTTAACCTTTGCTCTCTGCAATGATCTTACTGCACCCCAGTCTCCAACCTCTGATCTCTACAACAGTCCTTCTGCACCTCAGTCTCCAAATTCTGCTCTCTGTAAGATCTTTCTGCACCACTGTCTCCAACCTCTGCTTTCTGTAACAGTCCTTCTTCACCCCAGTCTTCAACCTCTGCTTTCTGTATCAGACCTTCTGAACCCCAGTCTCAAACCACTGCTCTCTGTGTCTATCCTTCTTCACCTCAGTCTCCGACCTGTGCTTTCTGTAACAGTCTTTCTTTACCCAAGTCTCCCACATCTGCTCTCTGTAACAGTCCTTCTATACCGTAGTCTCCAACCTCTGCTCTCTGTAACGGTTCTTCTGCACCCCAATTTCCAAACTCTGCTTTCTGTAACAGTCCTTCTGCACCTCAGTCTTCAAACTCTGCTCTTCGTAACAGTCCTTCTACACCTCAATCTCCATCCTCTGCTCTCTGTAACAGTACTTCTGCACCTCAGTCTGAAACCTCTCCTCTCCACGATCCTTCTGCACCCCAGTCTCTAACCACTGCTATCTGTAACAGTCCACCTGCACCTTATTCTCCAACCTCTGCTCTCTGTAAGATCCTTCAGCAACACTTTCTTCAAAATCTGCTCTTCGTACAAGTCCTTCTGCACCCAAGTCTCCAACCTCTTCTCTCTGTAACAGGCCTTCTGTATGCCAGTCTCCAAATCTGCACTCTTTAGCAGGCCTTCTGATCGCAAGTCTCCAACCTCATTCAGCAACTCAGTCTAAAAACTCTGCTCTTTGCAACAATCCTTCTGCACCTCAGTCTCCTACCTCTGCTCTCTGTAAAACTCCTTCTGCAGAATAGTTCTCAACCTTTGCTCTCTGTAACAGAAATTTTACAAGCCAGTCTCGAACCTCTGCTCTTTGTAACAGGCCTTCAGAACCCCAGTCTCCAACCTCTTCTCTCTGCAATGATTTTTCTCCACCCCAGTCTCAAACCTCTGCTCTCCGCAACAGTCCTGCACTCTAGTCACCAACCTCTGCTCTGTGTAAGATCCTTATGCACTCCAGTATTCAACCTCTTCTTTCTGCAATGATTCTTTTCCATCCCAGTCTCCAACATCTGCGCTCTGCAACAGTCCTTTTGCACCCCAGTCTAAACTCTGCTCTCTGTAAGATCCATCTGAACCCCAGTCTCCAACCTCTGCTCTCTGTAACAGTCCTTCTCCACACCAGTCTCCAAACTCTGCTCTCTGTAACTGTCCTTCTGCACCTCAGTCTCGAAACTCTGCTCTATGTAACAGTCCATCTGTACCTCAGTCTCTAAAATCTGCTCTCTGCAACGATCCTTCTGGATCCCAGTCTCCAACTTCTGCTCTGTGCAACAGTCCTTCTGCACCACAGTCTCCAACCTCTGCTCTCTGTAAGATCCTTCTGCACTCCAGTTTCTAAACTCTGCTCTCTGTAACATTCCTTCTCCACCCAACTCTCCAACTTCTGTCCTCTGCAACAGTCCTTCTGCTCCCCAGTCATCGATATCTTCTCTGTGTAACAGTCCTTCTGTACCGCAGTCTCCAACCTCTGCTCTCTGTAACCATCCTTCTACACCCCAATTTCCAAACTCTGCTTTCTGTAACAGTCCTTAGGCACCTCAGTCTCCAAACTCTCCTCTCTGTAACACTCCTTCTACACCTCAGTCTTCAACCTCTGCTCTCTGTAACAGTCTTTCTGCACCCAAGTCTCCAACCTCTGCTATTGGTAAGAGTTCTATACTGCAGTCTTCAAACTCTGCTCTCTTTAATGGTCCTTCTGCATCCCAATTTCCAAACTCTGCTCCCTGTAACAGTCTTTCTGCACATGAATCTCCAAACTCTGCTCTCTGTAAAAGTCCTTCTACACCCCAGTCTCCAACCTCTGCTCTCTGCAACAGTCCTTCTGCATTCCAGTCTGCAAAATATGCTCTCTGCAACAGTCCTTCTGTACCTCAGTCTAAAAACTCTGCTGTCTGGAACGAACCTTCTGCAGCCCATTCTCCTACCTCTGCTCTCTTTAACAGTCCTTCTGCACCTCAGTTTCCAAATTCTGCTCTCTGTAAGATCCTTCTGCACCACTGTCTTCAACGTCTTCTCTCTGTAACAGTCTTTTTGCACCCCAGTCTCCAACCTCTGCTCTCTGCAACAGTTCTTCTGCACCCCAGTCTCCAAATTCTGCTCTCTTCAACAGTCCTTCGGCACCCTAGTTACAAACATCAGCTCTCTTTTGCAGTCCTTGTGTACCCCAGTCTCCAACCTCGGCTATCTGTAACAGTCCTCCTGTACTTCAGAATCCAAACTCTGCTCTCTGTAACGGTCTTTCTGCACCCCAGTCTCCAATCTCTGCTTTCTGTATCAGTCCTACTGCACCCCAGTCTCCAACCTCTCCTCTCTATAACAGTCCTTCTGGACCCCAGTCTCTAACCTCTGCTCTCTGCAATGGTCCCTCTGCACCCCAGTCTCCAACCTTTTTCTAGAAAACAGTTCTTCTGTACCGCAGTCTTCAACCACTGTTCTCTGTAAGGGTCCTTCTTCACCCCATTCTCCAAACTCTGCTTTCTGTATCATTGCTTATGCACCACAGTCTCCAAACTCTGCTCTCTGTAACAGTCCGTCTGCACCTGACTCTGCAACCTCTGCTCTCTGCAACATTCCTTCTGCACCCCAGTCTCCAACATCTGCTGTTGCAACAGTTCTCCTCCAACCCAGTTTCCAAACTCTGCTCTCTGTAACAGTCCTTCTACACCCAAGTCTCCAACCTCTGCTTTCAGTATCAGTCCTTCTGCACCACAGTATCCATATTTTGCTCTCTGTAACAGTCCTTCTGCACCTCACTCTGCAACCTCTGCTCTCTGCAAAAATTCCTCTGCACCCCAGTCTTCAACCCCTTTTCTCTGTAACAGTCCTTCTGTACTGCAGTCCCCAACTCTGCTGTCTGTAACAGTCTTTCTGCACCTGAGTCTCCAAAATCTACATAATGTATCAGTTATTGTGCACACCAGTCTCCAACCTCTGCTCTCTGTAACAGTCTTTCTGCACCTCAGAATCCAACCTCTGTTCTCTGCAAAAGTACTTCTGCGCCCCAATCTCCAACCTCTCCTCTCTGCAACAGTCCTTCTTCACCTCAGTGTCCAAACTCTGCTCTCTGTAGGATCCTTCTGAAACCCAGTTTCCAACCTCTGCTTTCTGCAATGGTCCTTCTGCACCTCAGACTACAACCTCTGTTGTCTTCAACAGTCCTTCTACACCCCAGTCTTCATCCTCTGCTCTCTGCAACAGTTCTATTGCACCCCAGTCTCCAACATTTGCTCTCTGCAACAGTCCTTCTCCACCCCAGTATCCAACCCGTGCTCTCTATAATAGTCCTTCTGTACTGCATTCTCCAACCTCTGCACTCTGTAAGGGTACTTATACACCCGAGTCTCCAACCTCTGCTTTATGTATCAGTCCTTCTGCACCCCAGTCTCCAACCTGTGCTCTGTTTAACTGTCCCTCTGCACCTTAGTCTCCAAACTGTGCTCTCTGCTAGAGTCCTCCTAGACCCCAGTTCCCAACCTCTGCTCTCTGTATCAATCCTTCTGCACCTCAGTCTCCAACCACTGCTCTCTGCAACGGTCTTTCTGCACCTGAGTCTCCAACCACTACTCTCTGTAACAGTACTTCTACACCTCAGTCTCCAACTTCTGCTCTATGTAAGATCCTTCTGCAACCCAGTCTCCAAACTCTGCTCTCTGTAACAGTTTTTCGGCACCTCACTCTCCAAACTCTGCTCTCTGTAAAAGACCTTCTGCACCCCAGTCTCCAACCTCTGCTCTCTGTATCAGTCCTGCACCCCAGTGTCAAACCTCTGCTCTCTGCAATGATCACTCTGCACCACAGACTCAAACCCCTGCTCGCTGCAAAAGTCCTTTTGCACCCCTATCTCCAACATCTGCTCTCTGCAACAATTGTTCTGTACCTCAGTCTTAAAACTCTGTTCTCTGCAATAATCCTTCTGCACCCGAGTCTCCAACTTCTGCTCTGTGTAACAGTGCTTCTGTACCTCAGTCTTCAACTTCTGCTCTGTATCAGTCCTGCACCCCTGTCTCCCACATCTGCTCTCTGTAACTGTCCTTTTTCACCTAAGTCTTCAACCTCTGCTCTGTGTAACAGTCCTTCTGCACCCCAGGGTAAACCTCTGCTATCTGCAAGGATCCTTCTGAATCCCAGTCTCCAACATCTGCTCTCTGCAACAGTCCTTCTTCACCCAAGTCTCCAACATCTGATCTCTGCAACAGTCCTTCTGCACCTCAGTCTGGAAACTTTGCTGTCTCCAACGATCCTTCTGCACCCCAGTCTCCTAATTCTGCTCTCCGTAACAGTTCTTCTGCACCTCAGTCTCCAAACTCTGCTCCACATAAGATCCTTCTGCAACCCAGTCTCCAAATTCTGCTCTCTATAACAATACTTCTGCAAGCCAGTCTCCAACCTCTGCTCTCTGTAACAGGACTTCTGCACCCCAGTCTCCAAACTCTGCTCTCTGTATCAGTCCTTCTGCACCCCAGTCACAAAACTTCTGCTCTTTGTAACAGTCCTTCTGCAGCTCAGTCTCCTACATCTGCTCCCTTCAATAGTCGGTCATCACCCCAGATTCCAACTTCTGGTTTCTGCAACAGTCCTTCTACAACCTAGTCTTTAACCTCTGGTATCTGCAACAGTTCTTCTGCACCCCAGTCTCCAAACTCTGCTCTCAGTAACTGTCTTTCTGCACCTTACTCTCCAACATCTGCTCTCTGTAAGTTCCTTCTGCAACCCAGTCTCCAAACTCTGCATTCTGTAACAGACCGTCTGCATGCCTTCTCCCATGTCTCCTATCCGTAACAGGCTGTCTGCACACCAGTCTCCAAAGTCTGTTCTCTATAACAATACTTCAGCAACCCAGTCTTCAACCCCTGCTCTCTGTAACACTCCTGCTTCACCTCGGTCTACAATCTCTGCTCTCTGTAAGATCCTTCTGCAACCTTGTCTAAAAACTCTGCTCTCTGTAACAGTCCTTCTGCAACTCAGTATCCAACTTCTGCTCTCTGTAATTATTCTTCTGCACCTCAGTCTCCAACCGATGCTCTCTCTAAAGGCCTTCTGCACTGCAGTCTTCAATCTCTGCTCTCTGTAACAGTTCTTCTGCAACCCAGTCTTCAAGCTCTACTCTCTGTTACAGTCCTGCTGCACCCGAATCAAACCTCAGCACTCTGTAACAATTTTTGTGAACCCCAGTCTCAAAACTCTGCTCTCTTTAACAGTTCTTCTGAACCAAAATCTCCAAACTCTGCTTTCGGTAACACTCCTTATGCAACCCAGTCTCCATCCTGTGCTCTCTTTAAGAATCCTTCTGCACCCCAGTCTCTATCCGCTCCTCTCTGTAACGATGCTTCTGTACCTCAGTCTCCAACCTCTGCTCTCTGTAACAGTCCTTCTGCATCCCAGTCTCCAACATCTGCTCTCCGCAATGATCCTTCTTCTCCCCAGGCTCCACCCTCTGCTCTCTGCAATGGTCTTTCTGCACCCCAGTCTACAAACTCTGCTCTTTGTAACAGTCCTTCTGTACAGCAGTCTCCAACCTCTTCTCTCTGTAACGGTCCTTCTGCACCCCAATTGCCAAACTCTTCTTTCTATAATAGTGCTTCTGCACCTCAGACTCCAACTTATGCTCTCTGTAACAGTCAATCTTCACCTCAGTCTCAAACCTCTGCTCTCTGCAACGATCCTTCTGTACCCCAGTCTACGAACTGTGCTATCTGTAACCGTCCTTCTGCACCGCAGTCTCCAAATCTGCTCTCTGTAAAACGCCTTCTGCACTTCAGTTTCCAAACTCTGCTCTCTGTAACTGGACATTTGAACTCCAGTCTCCAACCTATTTTCTCAGCAATGATCTTTCTGCACCTCAGTTTCCAACCTCTAATCTCTGCAACAGTTATTCTGCACACCAGTCTCCAACCTCTGCTCTCTGTAAGAGTCTTCTGCACCTAAGTCTCCAACCTCTGCTCTCTGTATAAGTCCATATGCACCCCAGTATCCAACCTCTGCTCTCTGTAACAATCTTAGGCACCTAAATCTCCAACTTCAGCTCTCTGCATCGGTCCTTCTGCACCCCAGTCTCCAAACTCGGTTCTCTGCAACAGTCCTTCTGCACCACAGTCTCCAAAGTCTGCTTTCTGTATCAGTTCTTCTGTACCCCAGTCTCCAACCTCTGCTCTCTGTAACAGTCCTTCTGCACCTAAGTTTACAACCTCTGCTCTCTGTAACAGACCTTCTGAAACCTAGTCTCCAACCTCTACTTTCTGAAACATTTCTTCTGCAACCCAGTCTCCAACCTGTGCTCTCTGTAACTGTCCTTTTGCACCCCAGTCTCCAAAATCTGCTCTCTGTAAGTATCATTCTCCACCATATTCTCTAACCTCTGCACTCCTCAACGATCATTCCCCACCTCCCTCTCCAACCTCTGCTCTCTGCAATGATCCTTCTGCACCCCAGTCTTCAACCACTGGTCTCTGTTTCTTTTTTTTTTTCTTTTTTTTTAATTTTTTTTTCTTTTTTTTTTCTTTTTTATTTTTATTGGTTGTTCACAACATTACAAAGCTCTTGACATATCATATTTCATACATTAGATTGAAGTGGGTTATGAACTCCCAATTTTACCCCAAATGCAGATTGCAGAATCACGTCGGTTACACATCCACAATTTTACATAATGCCCAATTAGTAATTGTTTTATTCTGGTCTCTGTAACAGTCCATATGCAGCTCATTCTGCAACCTATGCTCTCTGTAAGATACTTCTGCACACCAGTCTACAACATCTGCTCTCTGCAATGATCTTTTAGAACCTTAGTCTCCAACCTCTGCTCCCTGTAACAGTCCTTCTGTACAGCAGTTTCCAAACTCTGCTCTCTGTAACTGTCCTTCTTCACCCCAGTCTCCAAACTCTACTTTCTGTATTAGTCTTTAGGCACTCCAGTCTCCAAACTCTGCTCTCTATAACAGTTCTTCTGCACCTCAGTCTCCAAACTCTACACTCTGCAACAGTCCTCTGCACCCCAGTATCAACCCTCTTCTCTCAGTAACAGTTCTTCTGCACCCCAATCTCCAAACTCTGCTCTCTGTAACACTCCTTCTGCACTCCAGTCTCCACCCTGTGAGGTCTGTAACAATTCGTCTGGACATCAGTCTCCAACCTCTGCTCTATACAACGTTTCTACTGCTCCTCAGTCTCCAAACACTACTCTCTGTAAAAGTTCTTCTTCACCTCAGTCTCCAAACTCTCCTCTCTGTAAGATCCTTCTGCAACTAATTCGCCAAACTCTGCTCTCTGTAACAGTCCTCCTGCACCCCAATCTTTAAAGTCTGCTCTCTGTAACAGGCCTTCTGCACCCCAGTCTTATAACTCTGCTCTCTTTAATAGGCCTTCTGCACCCAAGTCTCCAACCTCTGCTCTCTTCAGCGATCCTTCTGCACCCCAAGATCCAACATCTTCTCTCTGCAAAAGTACTTCTGCACCTCACTCTTAGAACTCTGCTCTCTTCAACAATCTTTCTGCACCCCAGTCTTAAACCTCAGCTCTTGTAACACTTCTTCTGCACCTTTGTCTCCAAAATGATCTCTGTAAGATCCTTCTGCAACCCAGCCTCAAAATTGTGCTATCTGTAACAGTCCTTCTGCACGCCAGTCTCCAAGCTCTGCTCTCTGCAACAGTCCTTTTGCACCCCATTCTCCAAACTCTACTCTCTGTATGATCCTTCTGCACCACAGTCTTTAACCTCTTCTCTCTGTATCAGTCCTTCTGAACCCAGGTCTCCAAACTCTGCTCTCTGCAATATTTCTTCTGCACCCGATTCTCCAACCTGTTCTTTCTGTAACAGTCCTTCTGCACCCCAGATTCCAAACTCTGCTCTCTGTAAAAGTCCTTTTGTATCGCAGTCTCCAACCTCTTCTCTTTGTAACGGTTCATCTGCTTCCCAATTGCCAACCTCTGCTTTCTGTAACAGTCCTTCTGCACCCCAGTCTCCAAACTCTTCTCTCTGCAACGATCCTTCTGCTCTTCAGTCTCCTACCTGTGCTCTCTGTAAAAGTCCTTCTGCACCTCAGTCTCCATTCTTTGCTCTCTGTAATGATCCTTCTGAACTTCAGTATCCAATCTCTGCTCTCTGTAACAATCCGTCTGCACCTCTGTGTCCAACGTCTGCTCTCTGTAACAGTCCTTCTGCACACCAGTCTCCAAACTCTGCTCTCTGTAAAAGACCTTCTATACCGCAGTCTCCAAACTCTACTCTCTATAACGTTCCTTCTGCACCCCAATTGTCAACCTCTTCCTTCTGAAACAGTTCTTATGAAACTCAAACTCCAACCTCTGCTCTCTGTAACAGACCTTCTAAGCCTCAGTCTGAAACCTCTGCTGTCTGCAACAATCCTTCTAAACCCCAGTCTCCAAACTGTGCTATCTGTAACAATTCGTCTGCACCCCAGTCTCCAACATCTGCTCTCTGTAACAGGTCTTCTGCAACTCAGTCACCAAAGTCTGCTCTCTGTAACAGGCCTTCTGCACCCTAGTCTCAAACCTCTTCTCTATACAACAGTCCTTCTGCACCCCAGTCTCTAAGCTCTGCTCTCTGTAAGATGGTTCTGCACCCCGTTTTGCAAACTTTGCTCTCCGTAACAGTCATTCTGCACCTGAGTCTCCAACCTCATCTCTCTGCAACGGCCCTTTTGCACCCCAGTATTCAACCGCTGTTCTCTACAGCAGTCATTCTGCACCCCAGTCTCAAACCTCTGCTCTCTGCTACAGTCCTTCTGCACCCCAGTCTCCAACTTCTGCTCTCTACAACATCTCTTCTGTACCCAGTCTTTAAACTGTGCTCTCTATAACTATCCTACTGCACCCTGGTCTCCAAACTCTGCTCTGTGTAGCAATCCTTCTGGACCTCAGTCTCCAACCTCTGCTGTCTGCAAAGATCCTTCTGCACCCTAATCTCCAACGTCTGTTTTCTGCAACAGTGCATCTGACACCAGTCTCCAGCCTCTGCTCTCTGTAACATCCTTCTGCACCCCAGTATCCAAACTCTGCTCTAGGTGATATTCCTTCTGCACCCCAGTCTCCACCCTCTGCTCTTTATAATGGTACTTCTGTACCGCAGTCTCCAATCAATCTCTGCTCACTGCAACATTTCCTCTGCACCCCAGTCTCCAAACTATGCTCTCTTTAACTGTCTTTCTGACCCCAGTCTCCAAACTCTGCTCTCTGTAACGATCCTTCTGCACCTCAGTCTCCAACCTCTGCTCTCTGCAATGATCCTTCTGCACCTCAGTTTCCAACCTCTGCTCTCTGCAACGATCCATCTTCACCCCAGTTTCTAAACCCTGCTCTCTTTTACAGTCCTTCTACACTTCAGTCTCCAACCTCTCCTATCTGTACCAATCCTTGTTCACCTCAGTCTCTGATCTCTGCTCTCTTTAACAGTCTTTCTGCACCTCAGTCTCCAATCTCTGCTCTCTGCAACAGTCCTTCTGCGCCCCAGTCTCCAAACTTTGCTCTCTGTAACAGTTCTTTTGCACCCCAATCTCAAACCTTTGCTCTCTGTAACAATCCTTCTGCACCACAGTCTCCAACGTCTGCTCTCTGTAACAGTCCTTCTGCATCCTAGTCTCCAACATCTGCTCTCTACAGCGGTCCTTCTGCAAGAAAGTCTCCAAACTCTGCTCTCTCTAACAGTCCTTCTGTACCGCAGTCTCCAAACTCTTCTCTATATAACTGTCCTTCTGCACCCCAATTGCCAAACTCTGCTTTCGGTAACAGTCCTTCTGCACCAAAGATTCCAACGTCTGCTCTCTGTAACAGTCTTTCTAAGCCTCAGTCTGAAACCTCTGCTCTCTGCAACGATCCTTCTGCACCCCAGTCTCCAACCTCTGCTCTCTGTAACAGGCCTTCTGCACCCCAGTCTCCAAATTGTGCTCTCTGTAAGAGGCCTTCTGCACCCCAGTCTCCAAACTATTCTCGCTGCAACGATCCTTCTGCATCTAAGTCTCCAACCTGTGTTCTCTGCAACTATCCTTCTGCACAACAGTTTCCAACCTCTGAACTCTGTAACAGTCCTTCTGCACCCCAGTCTCCAACCTCTTTTCGCAGCTACAGTACTTCTGCACCCCAGTCTCCAACCTCTGCTCTCTGCAACATTTCTTCTGCACCCAAGCATCTAACCTTTGCTCTCTGTAACTGTCCTGCTGCACCCCAGTCTCCAAACTCTGCTCTCTGAAGCGATCCTTCTGCACCTCATTCTCCAACCTCTGCTCTCTGCAACGATCCTTCTGCACCCAAGTCTCAATCCTCTGCTCTCTGTAAGAATCCTTTGGCACCCCAGTCTCCAACCTCTCCTCTCTGTAAATGTCCTTCTTCAATTAAGTCTCCAAGTTCTGCAATCTGTAACAGTTATTCTGCAACCCAGTCTCAAAACTCTGCACTCAGAAATGATCTTTCTGCACCTTAGCCTCCAACCTCTGCTCTCTTTAATAGTCCTTCAACACCCAGACTCCAACATCTGCTTTATGCAAGGATCCTTCTTATCCCCAGACTCCTAAGTCTGCTCTCTGCAATGGTCCTTCTACATCCCAGTTTCCAAAATATGCTCTCTGTAACAGTCCTTCTGCACCTCAGTCTCCAAACTCTGCTCTATGCAACAGTCATTCTGCACCCCTGTCTCCAACCGCTTCTCTCAGTAACAGTTCTTCTGCACCCCAATCTCCAAACTCTGCTCTCTATAACACTCTTTCTGCACCCCAGTTTCCACCCTCTACTCTCTGTAAAAGTCCTTCTGCACCTCGGTCTCCAACCAATGCTCTCTCTAAGATCCTTCTGCAACCCATTCTCTAAACGCTGCTTTCTGTAAGAGTCTTCTGCACCCCAGTCTCCAAACTTTGCTCTCTGTAACAGGCCTTCTGCAACCCAGTCTTCAAACTCTGCTCTCTGTAACAGGCCTTCTGCAGCCCAATCTCCAACCTGTGCTCTCTGCAACGATCCTTCTGCACCCCAGTCTCCAAACTCTGCTCTCTGTAACAGTCCTTCTGCTACCCAGGATCCAACATCTGCTCTCTGAAACAGTCCTTCTGTACCTCAGTCTGAAAACTCGGCTGTCTGCAAAAATCCTTCTGAACCCGAGTTTCCAAACTTTGCTCTCTGTAACAGTTCTTCTGAGCCTCAGTCTACAAAATGCTTTCTGTAAGATCCTTCTGCAACCCAGTCTCGAAATTGTGCTATCTGTAACAATCCTTCAGCACCCCAGTCTGGAAACACTGCTCTCTTTAACAGTCCTTCTGCACGCCAGTCTCCAACCTCTGCTCTCTGCAACAGTCCTTCTGCATCCCAGTCTCCAACCTCTGCTCTCTTCTAAAGTACTTCTGCACCCCAGTCTCCAACATCTGCTCTCTGTATCAGTCATTTTACTCCTCAGTCTCCAAACTCTGCTCTCTGCAGCATTCCTTTTACACCCCAGTAACCAAAATCTGCTCTGTGTAATGATCCTTCTGCACCTTAGTTTCCAACCTCTGCTCTCTGAAACGATCTTTCTGCACTCCAGTCTTCAAACTCTGATCTCTGTATCAGTCCTTGTGCACCCCTGTCTCCAACCCCTGCCATCAGTAGCAGTTCTTCTGCACCCCAATCTCCAAACTCTGCTCTCTGTAACACTCCTTCTGCACCCCAGTCTCCACCCCCTACTCTCTGAAAAAGTCCTTGTGCACCTAAGTCTCCAACCTCTTCTCTCTGTAAAATACTTCTGCAACCCATTCTCCAAACGCTGCTCTCTGTAACAGTCTTCTGCACTCCAGTCCCCAAACTCTGCTCTCTGTAACAGGCCTTCTGCACCCAAGTCTTAAAACCCTGCTCTCTGTAACAGGCCTTCTGCACCCCAGTCTCCAACCTGTGCTCTCGGCAACAATCCTTCTGCACCCCAGTCTCCAAACTCTGCTCTCTGTTTCAGTCCTTCTGCACCCCAGTATCCAATCTCTGCTCTCTGTAACAGGCCTTCTGCACCATAGTCTCCAAGCTCTTCTCTCTGCAACGATCATTCTTCACTTCAGTCTCCAATATCTGCTCTCTGCAATAGTCCTTCTGCACCCCAGTCTCCAAACTCTACTTTCCGTATCAGTTATTCTGCAACCCAGTCTAAAACCTCTGCTCTCTGTAACAGTCCTTCTGAACCTCAGTCTCCAACCTCTGCTCTCCTCAACAGTCCATCTGCACCCCAGTCTCCAACCTCTGCTCTCTGCAAACGTCTTATTATACCGAGTATCCAACATCTTCTCTTTGCAACGATCTTTCTGCATCCCAGTCTCCAATGTCTGCTCTCTACAACAGTCTTCTACACCCCAGACTCCAACCTCTGCTCTCTGCAACATTTCTTCTGCACCCCAGTCTTCAACCTGTGCTCTCTGAAACTATCCTACTGCACCTCGGTCTCCAACATCTGCTCTCTGTAGCGATCCTTCTGCATCACAGTCTCCCACAATTGCTCTCTGCAATGGCCCTTCTGCACCCCGTCTCCAAACTCTGCTTTCTGTAACAGTGCTTCTGTAAGGCAGTCTCCAACCTCTTATCACTATAACGGTTCTTCTGCACCGGAATTTCCAAACTCTGCTCTCTGTAACAGTCCTTCTAAGCCTCAGTCTGAAACTTCTGCTCTCTGCAACATTCCTTCTAAAACCCAGTCTCCAAACTGTGCTATCTGTAACAATCCTTCTTCACCTCAGTCTCCAAACAAAGCTCTCTCTAAGATCCTTCTGCAACCCATTCTCTAAATGTTGCTTTTTGTAACAGTCTTCTTCACCCCAGTCTCCAAACTTTGCTCTCTGTAACAGGTCTTCTTCACCCCAGTCTCCAAACTCTCCTCTCTGTAACAGGCCTTCTGCACCCTAGTCTCCAACCTCTTCTCTCTGCAACGATCCTTCTGCACCTCAGTCTCCAACATCTGCTCTCTGCAACAGTCCTTCTAAACTGCAGTCTCCAACCTCTGCTCTCTGCAATGATCCTTCTGCATCCCAGTCTCCAACAACTGCTCTCTGAAACGGTCCTTCTGCACCCCAGTCTACAACCTGTGCTCTCTGCTTCAGTACTTCTGCACCCCAGTCTTCAACCTCTGCTCTCTGCAACATTTCTTCTGCACCCTAGTCTCCAACCTGTGTTCTCTGTAACTGTCCTGCTGCAACCCAGTTTCCAACCTCTGTTCTCTGTAGCGATCTTTCTGCACCTCATTTTCCAACCTCTGCTCTCTTCAACGATTCTTCTGCACCCCAGTCTCCATTCTCTGCTCTCTGTAAGCATCCTTTTGCACCCCAGTCTCCGAACTCTCTTCTCTGTAAAAGTCATTCTGCACCTCAGTCTCCAACGTCTGCAATCTGTAACAGTCCTTCTGCACCCCAGTCTCAAAACTCTGCACTAAGAAATGATCTTTCTGCACCTCAATCTCCAACCTCTGCTCTCTTTAACAGTTTTTGTGCACCCCAGTCTCCAACATCTGATCTCTGCAACGATCATTCTTCTCCCCAGGCTCCAACCTCTGCTCTCTACATCGGTCCTTCTACATCCCAGTTACAAAAATCTGCTCTCTGTAACAGTTTTTCTGCACCTCAGTCTCCAAACTCTGCTCTCTGAAACAGTCCTTCTGAACCCCTGTCTCCAACCTCTGCTCTCAGTAACAGTTCTTCTGCACCCCAATCTCTAAACTCTGCTCTCTGTAGCACTCCTACTGCACCCCAGTCTCCAACCTCTACTCTCTGTAACAGGCCTTCTGCACCCCAGTCTCCAACCTCTGCTCTCTATAACAGGCCTTCTGCACTCCAGTCTCCAACCTGTGCTCTCTGCAATGATCCTTCTGCATCCCAGTCTCCAAACTCTGCTCTCTGTAACAGTCCTTCTGCACTCAATGATCCAACATCTACTCTCTGAAACAGTTCTTCTGCACCTCAGTCTGAAAACTAGGCTCTCTGGAAATATCCTTCTGCACCCAAGTTTCCAAACGTTGCTCTCTGTAACAGTCCTTCTGAACCTCAGTCTACAAAATGTTCTCTGTAATATCCTTCTGCAACCCAGTCACGAAATTGTGCTATCTTTAACAGTCCTTCTGCACCTCAGTCTACAAACTCTGCTCTCTGTAACAGGCCTTCTGCACCCCAGTCTCCAAACTCTGCTCTCTGTAACAGGCCTTCTGCACCCAGTCTCCAACCTCTTCTCTCTGCAAGGATCACTTTTAACCTCAGTCTCCAACCTCTGCTTTGTGCAACAGTCCTTCTGCACCCCAGTCTCCAACTTCTGCTCTCTGTAACAATCCATCTGCACCTGAGTCTCCAACCTCTGCTCTCTGCAACGGTTCTTCTGCACCCCAGTCTCCACACTCTGTTCTCTGCAATAGTCCTTCTGCAAACCAGTCTTCAAACTCTGCTCTCTGCAACAGTCCTTCTGCTTCCCAATCTCCAAACTCTGCTCACTGCTACAGTACTTCTGAACCCCAGTCTCCAACATCTGCTCTTTGTATCAGTCCTTTTGCAACTCATTCTCCAAACTCTTCTCTATGCAGCAGTCCTTTTACTCCCCAGTAAACAAAATCTGCTCTGTGTAACGATCCTTATGCACCTTAGTTTCCAACCTCTGCTCTCTGGAACGATCCTCCTGCACCTCAGTCTCCAAATCTGATCTCTGTATCAGTCCTTCTGCAACACAGTCTCCAACCTCTGCTCTCTGTAACGATCCTTCTGCACCTCATCTCCAAATTCTGCTCTCTGTAAAAGTCCTTCTGCACCTCAGTCTCCAAACTTCGCTCTCTTTAACAGTCCTTCTGCACCCCAGTCTCCAACATCTGCTCCCTGCAATGATCCTTCTTCTCCCCAGGCTCAAATCTCTGCTCACAGCAACGGTCCTTATACACCCCACTTTCCAAACTCTGCTCTCTGTAACACTCCCTTGCACCCCAGTCTTCACCCTCTACTCTATGTAAAAGTCCTTCTGCACCTTTGTCTCCAACCTCTGTTCTCTGTAAGATCATTCTGCCACGCATTCTCTTAATGCTGCTCTCTGTAACAGTTTTTCTGCACCCCAGTCTCCAAACTCTGCTCTCTGTAACACGCCTTGTGCACCCCAGTCTCCAACCTGTGCTCTCTACAACTATCCTTCTGCACCCAGGTCTCAAAACTCTGCTCTCTGCAACAGTCCTTCTAGACCCCAGGATCCAACATCTGCTCTCTGCAACAGTCCTTCTGAACCTAAGTCTAAAACCTCTGCTCTCTGTCACAATCATTCTGCACCCCAGTTTCCACCCTTTTCTCTCTGTAATATTCCTTCTGAACCTCAGTCTCCAAAATGCTCTCTGTAAGATCTTTGTACAACCGAGTCTTGAAATTGTGCTATCTGTAACATTTCTTCTGCACCCCAGTCTCCAAACTCTGCTGTCTGTAACAGGTCTTCTGCACCCAAGTCTCAAATCTCTGCACTCTGTAACAGGCCTTCTGCACCCCAGTCTCAAACCTCTTCTCTCTGCAAATGTCCTTCTTCCCTCAGTCTCCAAACTCTGCTCTCTGCAACAGTCCTTCTGGACCCCAGTCTCCAAACTCTGCTCTCTGTAACAATCCATCTGCACCCCGGTCTCCAAACTTTGCTCTCTGTAAAAGTCCTTCTCTACTGCAGTCTCCAAAATCTGCTCCCTGTAACGGTCCTTCTGAACCCCAGTCTCCAACCTCTGCTTTGTGTATTAGTTCTTCTGCACCCCAGGATCCAAACTCTGTTCTCTTTATCAGTCCTTCTGCTCCTCACTCTCCAACCTCTGTTTTCTGCAGCAGTCTTTTTACACCTAAGGAACAAAACTCTGCTCTGAGTAACTATCCTTATACACCATAGTTTCCAACCTCTGCTCTGTGCAATGATCCTTCTGCACCCCAGTATCCAGACTCTGTTCTCTTTATCAGTCTTTCTGCACCACAGTCTCCAAACTCTGCTCTCTGCATCAGTCCTTATGCACCCAAGTCTCCAACCTCTGCTCTCTGTAACAGTCCTTTTGCACCCCAGTCTCCAACATCTGCTCTCTGCAACGATCCTTCTTCTACCCAGTCTCCAAACTCTGCTCTCTGTAAAAGTTATTTTATAACGCAGTCTCCAAACTCTTCTCTTTGTAACGGTCCATCTGCACCCCAATTGCCAACCTCTGCTTTCTATAAAAGTTTTTTTGCACCTCAGACTCCAACCTCTCCTCTCTGTAACAGTCCTTCTAAGCCTCAATCTGAAACTTCTGCTCTCTTCATTTATCCTTCTACACACCAGTCTCCAAACTGGGCTATATCTAACAATCTTTCTGCACCCAAGTCTCCAACATCTGCTCTCTGTAACAGGTCTTCTGCAACCCAGTCTCCAAACTCTGCTCTCTGTAACAGTCCTTCTGCACCTCAGTCTCCAACCTCATCACTCTGCAACGGACCTTCTGCTCCCCAGTCTCCAACCTCTGCTCTCTGCAAGGATCATTCTGCATCCCAGTCTCCAACGTCTGCTCCCTGCAACAGTCCTTCTACTCCCCAGTCTCCAATCTCTCCTCTCTGCTAAAGTCCTTCTGTATCCCAGTCTCCAAACTCTGCTCTCTGAAACATTTCTTCTGCACCCCAGTCTCCAACCTGTGCTTTCTGTAACTATCCTACTGCCCCTTGGTCTCCAAACTCTGCTTTCTGTAGCTATTCTTCTGCACCTCAGTCTACAACTTCTGCTCTCTCTAACGATCTTTCTGCACCCCAGTCTCCAAACTCTGCTCTCGGCAACAGTCCTTCTGCACCCCATACTCCAAGCTCTGCTCTCTGTTACAGTCCTTCTGCACATCAGTGTCCAAAATCTGCTCTCTGTAACAATCTTTCTGCACTTAAGTCTTCAACCTCTGCTCTCGGCAATGATCCTTCGGCACCACGGTCTCCAACATCTGCTCTCTTTATCAGTTCTTCTAAACCCCAGTCTCCAAACTCTTCTCTCTGTAACACGCCTTCTGCACCCCAGTCTTCATTCTCTGCTCTCTGTAAGAATCTTTTGACACCCCAGTCTCCAACCTCTCCTCTCTGTAAAAGTCCTTCTGAACCTCAGTATCAAACCTCGGCAATCTGTGAAGGTCCTTCTGCACCCCAGTCTCCAAACTCTACTCTCTGAAACGATAGTTCTGCACCTCAGTCTCCAACCTCTGATCTCTGTAACAGTCCTTCTGCACCCCAGTCTCCAACATCTGCTCTCTGCAACGATCCTTCTTCTCCCCAAGCTCCAAGCTCTGCTCTGTGAAACGGTCCTTCTGCACCCAAGTTTTCAACCTCTGCTCTCTGTAACAGTCTTTCTGCACCTCATTGTCCAAACTCTGCTCTGTGAAACGGTCCTTCTGCACCCAAGTTTTCAACCTCTGCTCTCTGTAACAGTCTTTCTGCACCTCATTGTCCAAACTCTGCTCTATGCAACAGTTCTTCTGCACCCCAATCTCAAAATTCTCCTTTCTGTAACACTCATTCTGCACCCCAGGCTCCACACTCTTATCTCTGTTACAATCCTTCTGGACCTCAGTCTCAAACCTCTGCTCTCTGTATCAGTTCTCCTGCAACTCCGTCTACAAATTTGTTCTCTGCAATAGTTCTTCTGCACCCCAGTTCTGACCTCTGCTCTCTGTAACATTTCTTCTGCTTCCAAGTCTCCGAACTGTGCTTTCTGTAACATTGATTTTGACCCCAGTCTCTAAGCTCTGCTCTCTGTGAAGATACTTCTGCACCTCAGTCTCCAAACTCTGATCTCTGCAACGATCCTTCTGCACCTCAGGTTCCAACGACTGCTCTCTGCAAGGATCCTTCTGCACCCCAGTCCCCAACCTCTGCTCTCTGTAACAGTACTTCTGCACCTCAGTCGCCCACCTCTCCTCTCTGTACCAATCCTTCTGCACCTCTGTCTCCAACCTCTGCTCTTTGTAACAGGCCTTCTACATCCAGTCTCCAAACTCTGGTCTCTGTAACAGTTCTTCTTCACCACAGTCTTGAAAATCTGATCTCTGTAACAGTCCTTCTGCACCCGAGTCTCAAACCTCTGCTCTCTGTAACAATCTTTCTGCACCCCAGTCTCCATCCTCTGCTCTCTATACAGTTCTTCTGCACCCCAATCTCCTAACTCTGCTGTCTGTATCACTCCTTCTGCACCAAAGTCTACATCCTCCGCTCTCTGTGAGAATCCTTCTGCACCCCAGTCTCCAACCCCTGCTCTCTGTAAAAGTCCTTCTGCACCTCAGTCTCTAACATCTGCTCTCACTAACGGTTTTTCTGCAACCCAGTCTCTAACCTCTGATCTCTATAACGATCCATCTGCAACTCAGTCTCCAACCTTTGCTCTATGTAACAGTCCTTCTGCACCCTAGTCTCCAACATCTGCTCTCTGAAAGGATCCTTCTTCTACCCAGTCTCCAACCTCTGCTCTCTGTAACAGTCCTTTTGTATCACAGTCTCCAACCTCTTCTATTTGTAAAGGTCCTTCTGATCCCCAAATGCCAGCCTCTGCTTTCTGTAACAGTCTTTCTGCACCCCAGTCTCCAGACTCTGCTCTCTGGAAGATCATTTTTCAACCCAGTCTCAAAACTCTGCTCTTTGTAGCAGTTCTTCTACACCCCAGTATCCAACTCTGCTCTCTTTAAAAGTCCTTCTGCACCTCAGTCTCCAACCTTTGCTCTCTGTAATGGTCCTTCTGAACCCAGTCTCCAACCTCTGCTCTCTGTAACAATCCTTCTGCACCTCAGTCTCCAAGGTCTGCTCTCTGTAACAGTCCTTCTTTACCCCAGTCTCCAACATCTTCTCTCTGCATCGGTCCTTCTGCACCCCAGTCTCCAAACTCTGCTCTCTGTAACAGTCCTTCTGTACCGCAATCTCCAACCTCTTCTTTTTATAATGGTACTTCTACAAGCGAATTGCCAACCTCTGCTTTCTGGAACAATCTTTCTGAGCCTCAGATTCCAAACTCTGCTCTCTGTACCAGTCCTTCTAAGCCTCCGTCTGAAACCTCTGCCCTCTGCAACGATCCTTCTGCATCCCAGTCTCCAAAAGTCTGCTCTCTGAAATGATCCTACTGCACCTCAGTCTCAAACCTCTAATCTCTGCAACTGTCCTTCTGCACCTCAGTCTCCAAATTCTGCTCTCTGTAAGATCCATCTGCACCCCTGTATGCAATCTCTGCTCTGTGTAACAGTCCTTCTGCACCCCAGTCTCCAACCTCTGCTCTTTACAAAAGTCCTTCTGCACCCAAGTTACCAAAATCTGCTCTCTGCAACAGTCCTTATGTGCCC